>NC_047116.1:60397504-60684231 GCF_902500255.1 Thalassophryne amazonica | reverse complement strand
GTCTCTACCATAAGCCGTCTCCAAAGTCGTTTCAGAGAATTTGGCAGTACATCCAACCAGCCTCACAACCGCAGACCACGTGTAACCACACCAGCCCAGGACCTCCACATCCAGCATGTTCACCTCCAAGATCGTCTGAGACCAGCCACTCGGACAGCTGCTGAAACAATCGGTTTGCATAACCAAAGAATTTCTGCACAAACTGTCAGAAACTGTCTCAGGGAAGCTCATCTGCATGCTCATCGTCCTCATCAGGGTCTCGACCTGACTCCAGTTCGTCGTCGTAACCGACTTGAGTGGGCAAATGCTCACATTCGCTGGCATTTGGCACGTTGGAGAGGTGTTCTCTTCACGGATGATGCGAAGGAGATGTGTTGCACTGCATGAGGCAAATGGTGGTCACACCTGATACTGACTGGTATCCCCCCCCAATAAAACAAAACTGCACCTTTCAGAGTGGCCTTTTATTGTGGGCAGTCTAAGGCACACCTGTGCACTAATCATGGTGTCTAATCAGCATCTTGATATGGCACACCTGTGAGGTGGAATGGATTATCTCAGCAAAGGAGAAGTGCTCACTATCACAGATTTCGACTGGTTTGTGAACAATATTTGAGGGAAATGGTGATATTGTGTATGTGGAAAAAGTTTTAGATCTTTGAGTTCATCTCATACAAAATGGGAGCAAAACCAAAAGTGTTGCGTTTATATTTTTGTTGAGTGTATATATATATAGTGGATTCATATCCTGATAGGCAAGAACTGATTAAATTTTCAAGCTCATAGTTAAAAAGGTCAAAGTCAGGAAAAATCCCAATCCTTTAACAGTGAAAGAATTTTTAAAAATTCAAAACTCAAAAAGAGATCAAATTTCTTTCATATTTGAGAACGTTATGTAGGATGGTATCCTTTATCAACTGACAAAGTTTGATCGGGATCTGATCCAGATTAGATTTTGTGGCATTTAAATGTAATACTGTAATCCCCATTTAATGTACCCGTATATTTTACATTATATCTTAATCAAATGTGCCCCAATCACTCATATTTGAAAGTGTGGTGCAGACTGGCACTCATTATTGCCTGACAAAGCTTGATCCAGACCTGTACAATAATCATGCTGTCTAATCAGCATCTTGATATGCCACACCTGTGAGGTGGGATATGTTATCTCTATAAAGCAGAAGTGCTCACTAACACAGATTTAGACAGATTTGTGAACAATATTTGAAAGAAATAGGTCTTTCGTGTATATAGAAAATGTTTTCGATCGTTGAGTTCAGTTCATAAAAAATGGGAGCAAAAACAAAAGTTGCATTTATTTTTGTTCAGTGTATAAATGCACTACACTTGTCAGTCATGGTAACAGCAGCATGACACTTAACTAAACTGACTAAACCAACTGGACTACAAAACACAATAAATCAACAACACTTAGTTCATGTTAGTTTAACAAGACTGTTCAACTAACATAAACCAGAAAAACATTTAAAAGCCCAAAACCCCAAACTCCCATGGTGCATTGCAGCACAATGTTCACTGGTCACTGTTGGTGGCTATTATCACTAATTTTTCCAAAAACATTAGTCCTATCAACTTTGTTTTCGCAACGTTCATCTTTGACAAAAAATACACAAGCATATCAAACAACAAATGTCAGCTCTCCCAAGTTTTTCCTAGATGAAAGCCATACACACACGCATACATGCAAACAGAGGCCACTTGGCTATTATAATATAGACTACTGTGTTGCCCGTGGAAATCCATGGGCTCTAGATTGGGTGGTGTTTATAAAATTGGTAGCTGACATTTTTCAAGGGTGGTAATAAATTATGCAATGTTTCTAAAATGAGTTGGAATGGCATGTGAGTACAGATTGTTTTTAGAACCTTAGACCTCAACAATTTTTTGAAGAACTCAACCCTTTTGTTCCTGTTAGTTATGTAATTTAATGTTAATTTACTTAATATATTTATAAATTGTTTAGGGTCTTGTTATCATATACACACACTATCATTATTATCATTATTATTACTACTTCTATTTTGTCATTTATTTTTTTAAATGGACCACAATGGAACTAAGTGTTTTCACTTTCTTGTGTCATCCATGTATTTTTAACGCATTTACAATTACATTATGTACTTATATTTAACTTCCAGAATGTAGTTAGCAGCATTAGCTAATATCCATAGCTTCTCCAAAAATATTACTTCAGTCAACGTTCCCGTTTGGTGTTCATCCTTGACTCAAAATACATACAGTAAGCCAGTGATTTTCAACCTTTTTTGAGCCGCGGCACCCTTTTTATATTTACAAAATCCTGCGGCACATCACCAACCAAAATAATATTATAATGCTATTACCTCTGGTTTTGCGCAAAACCCAATTATCGCAATAGAAAATCGATACAGAAAACACCGCATTTAGAAAATCCTCAAGCTCTGATCTCAAGTAGGGCTGTCACGATTAGGAATTTCTGGAGATAATTGTCAGACAAATAATTGCGATTGACGAATATATTGTCTTTTTTTTTTTCTTTTTTTCCCCTTCTTTATATTCTACTATTGTAGTATAATTACACAACTCTGGAAGAACATTTGGCTTCTGTGAGTGGAGAAACTGGGAATGGTGCAACATTTTTATTTTTATCTTCATTTTACATACAGTCCCAACTTTTTCTGATTTGTGGTTGTTGCTGTTGCATTTCTGAAATTGTTTCTCCTCATCAGTCACGTTTTGTGCTTAAACACTGCATTAAGCTCAAGATTGAACAAATAAATACCTTTGGAAAATAACAGCTGTTAAAGTTCAGAGTTCTCACCTGCTTTTTGTGATCTCTGCGTCTGAACATTGTTTTTTTTTGTGGCTCAGTTCATTCATATATTCTCATTTTTTAAATATGTTTTTAAAGATATTTGACCGTTTATTTCATCTCATGATCTCATAAATTCAGCATACAACGCGCACATGGTGTGAACAGGACGGTAATGGCAGAATCACACCTTTAGAGAAAGTTCAGAGAGAAGTAAAGGCAGCTTCACGTTTCCGTTTTGTTAACGTTCACTCCGGTTAAAATCCTCTCTCTGCTCCGCGCTCACTGCGCACTGAACGTGTCGTGCCTACATTCAGGAATCTCCCTCACCCACCCCCTCCCTCCCTCGCAGTCTGCAGCCTGTTAACTCCGCACGCGCGCACACACAGACACACACACCGACAGCTCCGCATTTTAGATGGCTTTTGAGGAGACGGCACTGTTTTAATCGGCCGTCAGCCTCCTTGTTATTGTCTCGCCTTAAGACGAGAGCGAGGCTGCAGCACGTCTGACATCAGATTCTGAGTCGTTTTATGCTTTATGGATAAAATAAATAATTCACGGTAATCGCGAATATGAAAAATACCCACGGCACCCCTGATGATCGATCACGGCACCCTAGGGTGCCGCGGCACCCCGGTTGAGAATCACTGCAGTAAGCATACCAAACGGCAAATGTCAGCTGTCGTCAGTTTCTCCATGATCTAAATTACACGCACGCACGCATGAACAGGTTTTTGTCTTTTCCACATTCTGCTGCAAGCAGGTGCTTCTAATTTTTGACACAGACAGAGATGGTGGCAGAATCAACATCAAACGCAACACACTTCTCACTTATGGTACTAGCAACAAAACTATCAATAACACTAACAACACTGTTAAACTAACATAAACCACAATAACATTTAAAACCCCTAAATCCCATGATGCATTGCAGCACAACATCCATTGTTTACTGATTAGCTAAAATGGCTAATTCCTCCAAAAATATTTGTCCTATCAACTTTGCTTTTGCAGCATTCATCCTTGACCCAAAACACATAAGCAAACCAAATGGCAAATGTCAGCTCTCCCCGGTTTCTACGTGATCAAAGCCATACATGCGCACACAGAGGAGAGGCCACTTGGCTATTATAATATAGATTATTATTACTACTACTTTCAGTTTTGAAAATCAGAACTTAATCCTAAAAATATCAAACACAAAAGGTTAAAAATGTAAGCAATCTTGTTAAATAAATAAAAATTGAGCCTCACTGTCCAGAGTGTTGATTTCTCCTCGGACTGGCCGGCTGGTCAGAGAATTCTTCAAGGCGTACACATGAACCTCATAGGCAGTTGCAGCCTAAGGGAAAAGACACAGGAACAAAAAGAGGTCACAAAGTGTAGCAATCTCCAGAGTTTCGTGTCACAGCTGTCTGTAGTTCACAAATAAACATGTGTCACCTCATTTGTGCGCCTTGGGGCAACTGTTTGTTGTGATTTGGCGCTATATAAAAAAAAAAAATAATTGATTGATTGATTTGTCATATCATTTTGTGTCCACTGCCTCCAAATGTGACTTCTTTTCCCCTCTCCATTTTCTCTACACAGCTCATCTGCTTTGACCAATGCTAATTTTTCTTCAATTGCCACATGCAAGCTGGTTTATAAATAATCAAATTAAATGATGCATCAAAGTTTGATTACAATTATGCACATGCATTGTATGATCATTTTTGCATGATGTTGTTCTGCATCCTGGTCAACTTATCATATTTCTTTTAAAAGACCATATGTTTACACAGTGTTCGAGACAAATATGCAATACCAATCAAAAGTTCAGACACATTCCCCCCTATTCCTTTGAATGGGGAAGTGTGCACCGTGAAACAGACTCCCCCTGGACGGGACACCAGTCTGACGCAGGTTACCTCACCAGCCAAGGCTGGTAACCATTTACAGTTGGGTGGACTGAGACAATGCAGATTATTGCAGGTGTCTTGTCCAAGGACACAGACAGGTAGTGTGAGCAAGAGTCTAAAGTCTACTTATCAGCAGGCTAGCTCCTTATCCACTCAGCTACCCACTTGTACTTTTAGAAAACCTATCCAAATCAAATCTGCATAATCTGAAAACAAATCTCATGATTTTAACAGCCGAGTGAGACAGATAAATGTAATGTCCTGCAGTCTGAATGCTGTTGTGTTGGTGATGATGTGCCTGCTTTCCTCTGCCCCATGTACCTGAACTTCTGCAGTACACAGCCAAACAAACTGAGGAGACTGGACAGAATTGTAAGGGAGTCTCATTAATTACAAATTCAACACGACAGTGCACTTGTGCAATAAAAATGTTTTGTTATGTGGAATAAGATGTCCCAGCAGAATACCAGGCCAAGAGTAGTGATAAACACAAAGCAACGTTTCCAAATTACCAACACCATTACTGCCAGAATAGGGCTGAAGGTGCGACTCAAGCGTGCATTTTGCAACACATAGACACCATTATTTTATTTCTTCAAACAATTCCATTGGTTTCATGCAAGAACAAAGAAAAGAAAATAATAACACACATACACAGACCCACACTCACCATAAGTCCAGAGATATGTGCCTGTGAGGTGTCCGGGGCCAGATTCAGCTCTTTGGTAGGGCCGCTCTTATTCTTAGGGTTCACCACTACACGGTACCCCGTAAGGCCTGTGAGGCCACTCAGCCTGTTTTCCTGACCTGGCACAGTCCAGCTTATGCTGAAAGAGGACGGGTTGACCTGAGAGAACTGGAGACTTGTTGGTGGGGAGATTGCTAGGTGGAGAGAGAGCGAGAGAACAGATGTGATTACAGTCAACAGGAAAGAGCAAACGAGAACAACGGCTCTGTTTCTACTATATATATATATATATATATATATATATATATATATATATATATATATATATATATATATATATATATATATATATATATATATATATATATATATATGAAGAAGAAATAATAATGTCACACTGTTTAAAGGGGATTTTGAATAACCATGTGTGTGAGTGTCTGTTCACTTGCACAACTCAAACGTTACTGCTGCAAATGGCATGACATCATCCTTTTAGGTAGTGTCCAGAAATGGCTTGGTCCAGAACCAGATTCTTAATTTTTTTTTTATGTTACAAGCGAGTGAGTTTCAACTCTTTGTCCTCTATATCCAGTGATCATCCTCTGGCTGCCTTTTTTTTTTTTTTTTTTTTTTTTTTTTTTTAAACACAAGACAGCTCAGTCCTCTGTTGAGCTTCGGTGGATCCAAGTTAAGACGATGCGTTTACTCTACCCTGTATTTTAGAGATTCCTTGCCATTCAGTGTGCCTTTTTGCTAATAAACATTTCAGCTTCCATCGTCAACTTAAAAAAAAGCCAGACCTTCACTAATGTCAACTAATCAGCATGAAATGATCTATACTGTATTGAAGCTAACTGGTGTGTGTCAACAATACAGCAGGTATTAATGTTCTACATTGCATCTGCTATTATGCTCAGTTCCTCATGGTGGCACAAACTGCCAGGAGAGAAACTCATAGGAGATTTATTTTACAAGAATATAAAATGCACTTAAACTGATTTTTCTTACATTCACCACTTTATTATACATTTAGTGCTGCAGAAGTAAAAATAAAAAAATTCCTTATATACCTGTAGCTTGTGTGCCAATCACTGGTGTGCTGGCTGTGCGATCATGAAGAGCAATGACTTTCACAGTGTATTCAGTGCCAGGTCTAAGACCATGGATAGCAGCAGACTCAGCGTCTCCTCTGGGTGCAGGGAATAACTCTCTCTCACCCTCCTCCGGACTTGAATACAAGACTCTGTAAGAGGTAACAACTCCCTCAGGACTGTCCCAGGACATCCGCAGAGACGTAGAATCAATGTCAGAGAAGGTCAGGTCCTTGGGACGGTCTACACCTGGACATGAGAACAGACCAAGAAAAAGTCAGTCAAGGTGGGAGATTATACAGTGACGTTATAACAAAAAGTGAAGAAAATCACATGGCTTCTGCATCCTGTCACTCTGACTTATTAAAGTTGTACATTTCCACAACACATTAAGTGATGGTTTTCATCAATATAGAGTAGGAAATTGTCCATTTCTTCCTGAAGCACACTGAGGCATATAATAATACATTTGATTTGTACAGCGCTTTTAACAATGCTCAAAGATACTTTACAGATACTTTATAAACAAGATACTTTATAAACAAAGCAAAATAAATAAATAAGATAAAACAATCAAATTAAAAGCAGATCTAAAAAGATGGGTTTTAACTTGAGTCTTGAAGGTGGACAGACTGTTACGGACACAAATCTGTTTGGCGAGAGAGTTCCAGAGGGAGGGAGCAGATATGGCCATCATTACAGCAAACCAATTATCGGATTTTCCGGAGTACAAGTCACACTGGATGACGACAGGAATCCCTCAATTTAAACAATTCCTGGAAATGCTGAGGTAAGAGTTCATTTTTAACTTTATACATGAACTGTGTCATAAAATAATCAACTAAGTCCCAAATTTCAAGATTTCAATATCAAGATGTAAACAAGCAAACAGTGGATCTGTTGGCTCCAGATATGTTTTTTTACTTATAACTCATAGCTTTCTTGTGTAACAGAAATATTGGATTTACATTTGTTTTATATGTATTTCCCCATACCTCGATGCAGTAAGTCAAGCAAAGAATGATACAACATAACCAACATATGCTGGGGGAGGAAGTATTGTACTTTGTACAAAATTGAGATGACTTTTGAGATTTTGAATTTAACATAATTTATATGAGTTTTCCAACTTAGTTTGTCACAGATAAAACCACCAAGAAACTTAGTTTCAGTTACCATTTCAATTTTGCCATCATTCAATAATAAACTTCTACTTAAATTCCTGGGATTATTTCCAAATATAATACACTTGGTTTCACCCAAATTAAGCAATAACTTATTTAAATCAAACCAACGTTTAAATTTTTGTAGTTCCCTCTCCATCATGTCCAGGAGCTGTCCCAAATGACCCCACTACCAAACACAGTCATGCCATCAGCAAACAAAATACATCTCACAAACCAATATCATTAATGTACAATAAAAACAGTAACAGCCCATGGACTGAACCTTGGGGCACTCCATATGAAATCCTCAAAAAGTCGGAGTTTATCTCCCCAAAATGAACACACTGGTACCTGTCTTGTAAATAACTAGTTAACCAATTAAGGGCCAGTCCTCTAATACTGTACTTCTGTAATTTATTCAATAGAAAGGTGTGATCTATGGTATCAAATGCTTTCTGCAAATTAAAAAAAAAAAAGAAAAAAAAAAAAAACTCCTACAGTGTATTTCTTCTTCTCTGTTGCATTTGTAATCTGTTCAACAATATCGACCAAAGCCAATGAAGTAGTGCGATTTTTCCTAAAACTATACTGATGTTCACTAAGAATGCGGTATTTAGTTAAGAAATCGTTCAACCTCTCTACAAATATCTTTTCCAGAATTTTTGAAATCTGTGGTAACAATGAGACTGACCTGTAGTTTGAAAAAACATGCTTATCACCAGATTTGAACAATGGTATCACCTTAGCTATTTTCATTTTAGAAGGAAATTTCCCAGTAATCAATGACAAATTACAATCAATAATGTTTTTTTTTTTTTTAATCAAGAACATATCAAGGTTGTCACTGTCAATTGATTGTTTTCCCTTTTAACTTGTGAACTATGTCTATTTCAATTTCATCAGTTTCATTAATACACATTGAATCCAGAGTTGTATTAATCAATCAATCAATCAATCAATCAATTTTATTTATATAGCGCCAAATCACAACAAACAGTTGTCCCAAGGCGCTTTATATTGTAAGGCAAAGCCATACAATACAATAATTACGTAAAAACCCCCAAGGGGGCAGTCTTCTGCTGGGACTGGTTGGGGCTGAGGGAGAGAACCAGGAAAAAGACATGCTGTGGAGGGGAGCAGAGATCAATCACTAATGATTAAATGCAGAGTGGTGCATACAGAGCAAAAAGAGAAAGAAACAATCAGTGCATCATGGGAACCCCCCAGCAGTCTAAGTCTATAGCAGCATAACTAAGGGATGGTTCAGGGTCACCTGATCCAGCCCTAACTATAAGCTTTAGCAAAAAGGAAAGTTTTAAGCCTAATCTTAAAAGTAGAGAGGGTGTCTGTCTCCCTGATCTGAATTGGAAGCTGGTTCCACAGGAGAGGAGCCTGAAAGCTGAAGGCTCTGCCTCCCATTCTACTCTTACAAACCCTAGGAACTACAAGTAAGCCTGCAGTCTGAGAGCGAAGCGCTCTATTGGGGTGATATGGTACTATGAGCTCCCTAAGATAAGATGGGACCTGATTATTCAAAACCTTATAAGTAAGAAGAAGAATTTTAAATTCTATTCTAGAATTAACGGGAAGCCAATGAAGAGAGGCCAGTATGGGTGAGATATGCTCTGTCCTTCTAGTCCCCGTTAGTACTCTAGCTGCAGCATTTTGAATTAACTGAAGGCTTTTCAGGGAACTTTTAGGACAACCTGATAATAATGAATTACAATAGTCCAGCCTAGAGGAAATAAATGCATGAATTAGTTTTTCAGCATCACTCTGAGACAAGGCCTTTCTAATTTTAGAGATATTGCATAAATGCAAAAAAGCAGTCCTACATATTTGTTTAATATGCGCTTTGAATGACATATCATGATCAAAAATGACTCCAAGATTTCTCACAGTATTACTAGAGGTCAGGGTAATGCCATCCAGAGTAAGGATCTGGTTAGACACCATGTTTCTAAGATTTGTGGGGCCAAGTACAATAACTTCAGTTTTATCCGAGTTTAAAAGCAGGAAATTAGAGGTCATCCATGTCTTTACGTCTGGTGTGTGTCCTCTGGCTTCATGGATAGATAAAGCTGGGTATCATCTGCGTAACAATGAAAATTTAAGCAATGCCGTCTAATAATACTGCCTAAGGGAAGCATGTATAAAGTGAATAAAATTGGTCCTAGCACAGAACCTTGTGGAACTCCATAATTAACCTTAGTCTGTGAAGAACATTCCCTATTTACATGAACAAATTGTAATCTATTAGATAAATATGATTCAAACCACTGCAGCGCAGTGCCTTTAATACCTATGGCATGCTCTAATCTCTGTAATAAAATTTTATGGTCAACAGAATCAAAAGCAGCACTGAGGTCTAACAGAACAAGCACAGAGATGAGTCCACTGTCTGAGGCCATAAGAAGATAATTTGTAACCTTCACTAATGCTGTTTCGATTATTAACTGTTTTGCTGTTGTCCAAAGAGCATGTTTTTGAGGATACAGTTGAATTTGATAAGTTTTTACCCACATTGTCAAAATAATCATTGAAATGATCAGCAACAGTTTTAGTTTCTTTTACGGTTTTGACATAATCAGTATGAAAGTAAGATGGATAATCGTTAACAACTTTTTTCTTTTAAATAATCTCATTTAAAAGCTTCCAGGTGCTAAAAAGTCTGGGCACTGCCGTCATAATATTTTAACACTTACTTGTTATAGCATTCACCACAACTGGAGTACTCTCAACATCTTGCCCCAGAGCATACACACTCAAAGTGTACTCCATTGTGGGCATCAGGCCTGAGAATGTAATCTCTGTCTGGTCTGAAAATGAGACAAGAGGACACTGCAGAATGAAACCACGCACAAAGAAACAATACTAAAAAACGTCGGCCTGGAGGTCAAGAGGCTGTAATATTATGTAAACATGTAGATATACAAATATAAGTACTACAATACTTGTAGTTACTTCTATAGAGCAATGTACAGATGTTTGTTTTGACTGCACCTTATGTGTACTGCATATACTGCATGTATACTTAATGCAAAACTGGTACATTACCATTAAAATTCATCAAATGTGCAACAAGGCAGCAGCTCACAATGAACCATCGTGTTATGTTTTATATCGCTACTTTCATAGGTCAAAGTACAAGATTTATGCCAGATGCCCTTCCTGACGCAACTCCAGACATTTGCCCCAGATGTTCTGTACTGCCCAAACAAAAAACAAAAACCCACAATTACCTAAATCATGCTGTACTGTACAAAAATAATGAGAATGCTAATTTACTTGAAAGCAGAAAACCAGCTATTGTGCATTCTTTTGAGCAAACATCTGCCTGCCTAATTTCTACAAGCCCACTCATACATACCTGGAGCCACCACTTCAGAAAAAGAAGGACCCTGCCCATGTCTGGGGGCCCCAGTCACCCTGTAGCCTTTGATTGGTCCCTGAGCTGGGCTCCATCTCACCGTGACACTGCTGTCCTTTACATCCATCACCTCCATCTCTGCAGGAGAGTCAATGCCTGCAAAAGAAGAATGACATTAAATACACACATTGGGGTGTTGATCTGCAGATATGGAATGGTTTCTTTTGAGTGTGTGTGTATGTACCAGTCTTGTGTGTGACATGGACAGGCGTGCTGGTTGCAGGGCTGTCTCCTCTACCCGTCACAGCATACACAGTCACAGTGTAATTAGTGCCTGGCTTCAGGTGAGTGATTGTAGCAGTGGACTGAGTTCCAGGTAATGTGAACTCCTTTGGATTGCTGTGGCCTCCTGCATAAAGAGAGACAATTGCAACAGATGTAAAGTAAAACCAAAAATATGTTTGAATGTAACAACAAACACTGATGATTGTGCACCATAACAAACAGTGGGGGAATCTTCAATCTTCGAGTAATACAAACTAAAGAACTAATAATAATAAGAACTGTACAACTGTTTTAAGTACTCTACAATTTTGGCAGGTTTATTTTATGAAATGTCAAAAGAAAATCTTATTTGAAAAGTCCAAACACTGCTGTCCACCCAAAAGAAAAAAAAAAATAACTAAATAAAAACACCACCAAGTTACCAAATTACAAGGAAGTAAATGTCCTGTGCTTTTATATAACCTAAAAATATCAAAATATAACATACTTCATACAAGAAAAATACAAAAAATAAATGTACACAAAACATATAAAGGAGAAAAAAGTCAAAATTACAATCCTCAATTTTAAAAACAATACTAAACTATTTCTTTGTACATTCACTGTCCAGTATATGAAATCAAAGCTAATGATGACAACCACTAATAAAATGATTACAAACACCTGAATAACTACAACGTCTTTCTCATAAATTACAGGAAACTATCTGAAATAAATTCTGTATTTATAAAGGTGAAAAGTGAACACATTTCACTTATTCTTCATGTAGCATCTTTTATTTTGTTTTACAGTCTTCTGCACATTTAATGTGTTTGAAATGTTTGCACAGTACTGTAAATGATAGTATTTTCTCCCATGAGGTGTCCACTTTGCATTAATTGTGTCAGTAGAGACTCACCTGACTCGCCGTGAGTAATCCTGTAGTATCGCACAGTAACAGGGGGTGCCAGCCAGTGGATAGTGATGCTGGTGGGTGTTGAGTCCAGCACCTCCAGGTCTGTGGGAGCATCAGAAGCTGCAAAGACAGAAAATTATAAGTAAGCAAAATAAATAAATAAATAAATCCAAAACATAAAAACTGTCATGCAACAACTGTAAGTGACATCAGAAATTCATACTCGTCTTCTGTTTCCCCCTGAGTGGCAGGCTCTCATGTGTCCCGCTCACAGCGTAAACTAAGACCTCGTATTCAGTATTTGAGATGAGCCCCGTCAGAGTGTAATGGTTCCTGGAGGGGGGCAACCTCTCGTCCTTGAACCTGCCGGTGGTGGGCATCTTGTAGCGGACACGATAACCCGTGATCGGGCTCTGTGGAGCACGCCAGTGGATTGTGAAGGAGTTGGTGAAGATTTCCGAGAAATGCAGGTCCACCGGTGAGTCCAGTGCTGCAGAAGGAGAAAAAAACAAAACAAAATGATAGTCTGTAAAAAATATTTAATGTCTTAATCTCATAGCTGAATGAACAAGCAACAAAGGCCTCCAGGATCCTATGATTAGCAACAACTGACTGTCTTCACTTTGTTTTTAGGTTTAAAGGCACCAACAGGTTCATAATAGGAAGCTCGTTGCTTCTCATTTGGATCTGTCAGAAGTAGGCATGTAAAAATTCACCAATATGAATTGAAAAAAATAGATTTTGAAGTAAAAGATATGGCTACAACAGTAAAAGGACCCCGGTGTCGCAGACCGAATGGTCCGCCTTGCCTCCACTGCGCGTGTCATTTCGGAGCTCAGCAGCTTGTCTGAGACGGAGTCTCTTGACCCAAAGCAATCAAATGGATTAATGGGATTATTAACCATCAGATGACAAGGCAAAACCTCTTAAATCATTCTAAAGTCAGTTTAAGAAGAAACGAGGTGATACTCTGTGACGCTTTGACATGACTAAAGCGCAGTGAACACATCAGCTAGCAGCTCATGCTGCTAGCTGCACTCTGATCGCTTCATCCGTCTTTTATGATGAAATAAATTTGAATTCATGTGGGAATGATTGTTGTATAAACGCTTCAGATATCTGTCGCTGAGATAGATGATGACTGGAGCGCAGTTTTAAACAGAAACAAGGTGATAATCAGTGAACCGGGGCTGACGCACAGAAATGAAGCATGCGCAGTGAAGGCAGGGTGGACTGATTTTTAGGGGGGACCGTTTGGTCGGCGACACCGGAATCCATTTAAATTATGAATCATCGTGTTCAGGTTGTTTCACTGCTACTTCAAACTCTCATAAAAGTTTAAAGTTCAGCACAGGTTTCTCACAAGACTGATCACAGGAACGTCAACTGTGCAAGGTAAAAAGAAAATCAACATGTCCAATAGTGGTGGGTGGTATAACAGATAAATCTACCCATTAGAACTTTACGTTCACAGTTTGCGATACTAACAACAGCTTTCTGCTACTGTATGTGGTGCTGACCCCAGTGGTGAACAAAAAGCAAGAAGATGCAGTGCCAATGTTTGTGCCGCACAGTAGGGAGTGAAAGTAAAAAAAAAAAAAAAAAAAAAAAGACTGAAAGAGGTCTCCAGTTTTTCATGAAATATGTATTTGAAGGTAAACAACAGCACTTTTGGGTTGTCGTCATTTCTCATGGAAAATTAATGTCTATATTAAACAGAATTGCATGAAACTGCATCTAATTGCACCAATTTGAAGTGTTCTATAAAAAATAAATAATTCAGAAATTGTACATTTGTCCATGTGCATCAGAGATATATGAGGGAGAAGCACACCCCCAATCATAACCCAAAACCGCAGATCTGAAAATGTAGCGGTTTTAATGGAGTTACCTATGGAAATTTTGTAGACCCTTTTCACTGACTGAGTCACACTATTAATCCCATACATACCCTGCTAATCCCATGGAATAAAAACATAACAATAAATACATTTTTGAAATATTACATGCAATTTAGTGCAATCTGTTGGAATTAATAACTTAAATGAGATATTTCTCAGTTCTATTTTCTTGCTCATTTTAGTCATAAAAAAGCATATTTTTCCATATTGGCAAGATGATGACACTATAATACAATCTACCAAATGGATTCGAATACGGTGTTACCATTTCATAAAACGACGTTTGCTCTGGACTGTTACTATTCTATTTCTACTCTTATCTAAACATTTGACTTCAGCAATTTGTACTTTTATAAACAACTGATAGTGTCTTAACATGAACAAAAACTAAATTTGATAAAAGTAAAGCTGCACCTATTGTTCATTAATAATGACAATATCACTTTTAGCAACACTGATGTGGGTTTAAATTTGATTCTTATTTATTTTACACTATAATACAATTGGCTTTTTTTTATTTTTTTGGTGCAGTGCTGACATTAGCATTTCTGGGATACTGTCAATTTATGTGTTGCGCAAAATGATGCGCAAAAGTATTTCACATAAGTATTTGACTACTACAAGCATGTTAAATGTTCATCATATTTTTCACCAGATGAATATTTCACACAATTGTAACAGAAGAAGCCATAAAAAGCATTATTAAGCAGGCTGGGTCAAAACATGAACATGTTAAATTTGCATGAAGAAAATTCACCCCAAAGACAGATTTTGAAAGATTTGTGTGAACTATCTTTAATCACATCAACTGACAACAAATTCATGGAGAATACTGCTGCGTGTCATCAACAACACGATATAAGATGAAACACTCACTGAGAGTGTTAGCTTTTCCATATAAACAATGACTAAAAACAAAGTGGTGTTTTAGTTCTGCTTTAACCAGGCCCATTTGAATTTATTCCAAACGAACTGTCGAGCTTTAAATCTTTTCCTAAATCTCACGCTAAAATCTGTAACTGCGTCTCTCATTGGCTGCTGTGTGGATGAGTGGCAGCATGTTACAATTAACTTTCAGTCTCGGATGAGGACATGAAAACGTGAGACTTAATTAATATCCACTGTGGTGTCTCATTGGAGACATTTCCAATTGGTTTTACAAAGATGACCATCATGAAATCCAACCATAGACTAAATCTCCTGTGGGCCAGAAAAACAAAAATAACCCAGAAACGTTCACCACGGAAGTAAATACAATAGAAGAACTCACCTGTTCTGTAGGTGCCGACAAGAGGCGAGCTCTCCCTTTGTTCATAAATGCACACCACACTCACCAAATACTCAGTGTTCGGAAACAGATCTGTTTTAAAAGCATACAGTTATTAGTGTGCCATCTGTACACTGGCACAAGGTAAAGATTTTGTTTTCTAATACTTACTCTGTAGCACCATATTGTTAGTTGTGCCTCCGACGCTAGTCCGTGTAAATGCATCTTCATATCCATCAACGGGGCCATAACTACATCAAGAGACCAGCAACAAAGACTCCAGATTGTCATTTCTAACATAAGACTATCATAAGGAAAAACAGCACTGTGTGCTGAAGATGATGCAAGTACACACAAATCTGAAGTACTGCACTCACCTGATGAGGAAGCTGTTGATGTCAGCGGGGTTGGGGACATGAGGAGCGACCCAACTGACCTCCATACTGTACGGCCCAACCTGGCCAAAGCTCAGATCAGTCGGAGCTGGTACAGCTGTGGAGCAGATTAGATTCAGAATGTATTGTATTGTTTAGACTCCTGTGATACCAGTAACACACATCCATATCTGTGCTCCTGCTTGTTCTGAGACAAGCCCAATGAGCAACAGGCACAGAAACAGGTTGTTTCTTCACCTGATGAAGAAGTACAGAGATGGACTTTCTTAAAAAGAAGACCTACAATTTAAGATGCAAGCCTAGATTGATGTTTTGGTGAAAGAAAATCCTCCTCTATAACCACTTCATCATGAAGATGTATAACTGGGGATACAAAATGCGAAACATGCACTATTAACAATTTCTCCAATTACAGGGTTGTCTAGATGTCTTGGTGGCTTTCCTCACTCTTCTCCTTTCACATTCACTCAGTTTTTGAGAACTGCCTACTCCAGGGGTGGCCGAGTTCGGTCCTCGAGAGCCACCTTCCTGACACTCTTAGTTGCCTCCCTGCTCCAACACACCTGAATCCAATGCTCATTAAAAGTCTGCTAACGAGTCTTTCATTGGATTCAGGTATGTTGGAGCAGGGAGACAACTAAGTGTCAGGAAGGTGGCTCTCGAGGACCGAACTTGGCCACCCCTGGTCTACTCCATACAGATTTACCATAGAGTGCCATACTATTTAAATTTCTTTGTAACTGATGTAAATAAAGGCCAACACATATTCAGTGACTTGGAAATGTTCATGTATCCATCCCCTGACGTGTCTGAAGAATACTGGCAATAAAACCAATTATTTACAGGTATTATACCAAAGAATTCCATTACTTATGGAACCCATCATCTTGGCTTTTATATTTTTAATCAATTTGTGTTGAGTTGTAAAGATGTGCTTTGAGTTTGACTTTAAGGAAGATCATTTTAGAATGTTTTATGTTGAGAAGCCTGATTTACTTATGTATTTGAAATGGCATAAACAAATTAAAATGTGTGAAATACCAAGGGGCCGAATACTTTTGCAAGGCACCGTATATAGCGTGGGGACAAAGCGGGATGCTTTGGCATGATGAATTGCGTGGCGGTGCAGGGATCAAATTCATGCAAGTGTCAAGGTGCCTTAAAGAAAGGAAATAACCTTCATACTGTTCAGCATTCCACTTGTTTGCACTTTGTGTGACTGCTTGAATTGCAACAAAGATCGGTTGGATAAGGTAAGGCGTACTATGAGGTTTTAAAAATATAGACAATTTCCTAGAGAACATTTGGTTGGAAGAGCCTTTGTAGATATTTTATTACCCCCTCAATCATCTCACTATTCACACACATCCAGTTGCTGGAGGAATTGTGGCTCGCAGGATGCTAATCATTATCACATGTTTTAAGATTGTCGAAATGTACTCTCTTTTTGGCATAAGATTCATTCCGAATTAGAAATTATATTTGAGACAAAAATTACTTTCAAGTGGGGCAAACTTTTTTGGGCTCTTAATCTCCAAGGCCACAAATATTACAAGTAAGAAACTGTTTGGAATACTGAGTGTGGCAGTTTGAAAAGCAATTACATAGAAATGGCTTAAATCAGATACCCCATCTATTAAAGAGTGGTATGATATTATATATGACATCTATGTAATGGAACAAATTACCTTTTCTTTGAGGCTCCAGGACAGTGAGTTTGAGGAAATTTGGATGAAGTGGATAATGTACATTTCCTCGAAAATGCCCTACTATTGTTTAATAAAAAAAATTTAAAAAGGCACCTTGTTTTTCTTTGTATTTGGATATGATAACAGCGCCATGCTCTGTCCTAACTTAAGAAGAAATGTGATGTGTATTGATATTGTATAAAAGTGTGTATGTGTGTGTGTGTGTGGGGGGGGGGGGGGCATGGATCAGATGTAAAAATGAATGTAACTCATGATGACTGTTTTCTTCATATAATGATAAAAAGTGTATAGCCAATTCAAAAGTTTGACATTTAAGAAGCGCATGTTTGGCTGCTCCTTGACATTTCATCTTTTCAGCGGTGACAACCAGTTTATTCGAGTTATTTGTGCCTCAGATGATAGCAATTAGCCCATTAATTTCTGCTCACTAACTCTGTGTTTGCATTACAAATAAATAACATGGCAACTTCTTGGTGCATGAAGCACCACTGCAGTTCAAAAATATATGTAACTTATAGACCGATGCAACTTAACTTAATGCAGCATAATACAATATAACTCCTTTAGGCTGAACTTGCAGCAGCATTATAAGTGAAAGATGAGATAAGACAACACACCCACCAAACAACTGTCAGCAGAACTGCATTGGACCAATGAATATTGTAATTCCAGGCTTGAAAATATTAAGCCACATTCTCAGTTTCACAGATGAGCACCCACCAAAATAAACTGTTGTGTGAAGATCACACTTATACATTATTTGACATCATAAAATGCCAAAACTGTAACACATGTTGTGCTAAAACAACCATAGCATACAAGGAGTATAACTATGGCACAAGCTTGGCCCTTCTAGAAAACCTCCCTGTGATGATATGGCAAGTGTGACAATGTTACAGGCTCCAACGACATTCAAATGATTACCAAAGAATGTGAAAGGTCGCTTAAATAAATAAATATTGAACACACACGAACACACACATCTTGATAATCCTGCCATGGTTAAAACAAGAAAAGTGACCAATGACAAAATATCCTGTTTGATCACAGATACCTTCCTGGACCCTCTATGGTTTTTAAAGGTATGGATAAGGTGTCAAAGAGTGACTTTCTGGGATGGATAGTCACAAAAGTGTGAACAGGGCATTCATTTAGCACTCACTGCCTGAAATTTACCTTAAAATCTTAAAGAGCACTTGCACAATACAGAATAGGAAGCTTTTATTTTTTAATAAACATTTGGCAAAAGCCAAGGTCACAGAAGCCTGATTCTGGTACACTGCTATCCCAAGCAGTATACATACTGCTGTAAACAGGTCTTTCAGTAAAGGAAATATGGACTGGACAAGCATTAGAAGGAAGGACAGACTTGGTGCAAACTGGGCTGGTAGGTGGAGATTATGAAAAAGTAGGAACAAGAAAATACAAACTGACTCATTCATCAAAGGCCAAGCACTGTGTTTTATACAGCACCATAAATTAGTGTGAAAGTTTACAACATCTTTGACATTAAAGAACAAACAGTGCTTCCAGCAGGGGCTGACATGAGCATCACCATCCCAAAACCACTCAGCTAAAACCACACAGAACACAAACAGGATTAAACTGACAAGCACTACATGTAATGTGGTTACATCATATAAAATGTTGTCTTTGAAGAGCCATGTTCTCGGATGAATAAGAACCTGATTACACCATGATCTGACAGTCTGGTTATCTCATTAATCCCTCATCAGATCTTCTACTACAGTACATCATCTGATTCTAGCAACAAGGAATTTTTTAAAACATAAATCTTACATGTGTGCTGAGTGAGTGTGGTCGGCTCACTCTCGCCATTCTCAGTCACAGTGATCACACTGATGTCATAGTCGATACCAGGTTCCAGTCCATAGACCGTATAAACACCCGTTGTTGGCAGCACCATATCTTCAAAGATGGGCACGCTCTCTCCGGCTGCCACCACAGTGATGCGGTATCCGGTGATGGCGGTGGTGTTCAGTGGAGACCATCGGAGACTGATAGTGGTGTCAGTCACATCATCGAAAGTGAGGTCGGTCAACTGGGGGACGTCTGCATAAGTTGAGAATGAAAGTACAGGGAGAAGGAGAAAATAGCAGAAACAACAAAAATAGCCAAAGGAAGGACGGATGGGAGTGAAGGAGGAGGGCCGGAATAAACCGACAAACAAGCAGAAAGAAGCATTGGTTAACCCCTTAACGCCCATCATCGCATATATGCTACAATCTCTGACTCAAATATGCAACTTACCAAATTGACCTGTATGCCTGTTGTCGCAAATTTGCAACATACCATCATTATTATTATAACATTATAACATAAAGTCATTACCAGAATACCCAATATTACTATCTAGTTTTTGTGCAGAAGTGAAATTAATAATCTCAACATTATTTACCATCTACTTAAAGGCAAAAACACACACAAAACATTTTTTTTATATACAGCTATATAAATTTGGGCGTTAAGGGGTTAAAGTGAGCACTTGCATCCAAATGTGATATTCAATATATCACAGCAATGCAAGACGTAAGGCTGCCGCTTCTTCAGCTGATACTTGTTGCTGTTTAAAGAAAAAAAAGTTTCTTCAGTAAATGGTTTTCACTGATGTAAGTGAAGCAGGGGAGTTTGCAAAACACTAAACTGTTTTGCAAACTGTGCACAACTGTGAGAAGTCAGAGCAGCCATACAAGCCTTAAACAAGTTACCAATGATTCATAAAATGGTCAAAGTTAGTTGTCTGTTTAACAATGTTAACTGTGGCAGATTGTCCCTCACAGAAATGTTTTACATTTTCAGAAATAATCAATAAATAAAAAGCATATAGCACAACATACAGTCTCAATGACTTGGACCAGGTTTCCCCAAATGCATCTTAAACTTATGATTTAAGATTTCTTACACTTAAGATTGTGTCTAACTGTAATTGGACGGGTTTAAATGCAGAGGACAAATTTCATTATATGCACGTACAACGACAAAGGCTCTTCTTCTAGATGATCTCAGTCTATACACCTACAAAGAAACAAAGTTTCTGTTAGGTGGTTTTAAGAAGCTTGGTCATGTAGCTCAGAGGTGTACATGCCACAACAGTCGTCTCACGATACAGTGGGGTGTAACAGTACATCTCCCTCATGGTTCACTATGAATCAAGGTTTCAAGGTCACAGTACGGTTCAAATCAGAGTAATTCCATGTAAGATTCCCTCATACAAGTACAGAATAAAAAGCAAAATTAAAAAGATGGAGTAATATACTAATACTAATTCAACATTTCTATCGCAAAAGAAATCCATAAGAATTATCAATAATAAATCTTAATGTGAGCCAACCAACCCATTATTCATTTGCTTAAATATTCTGAAATTCAGGGACTTAGTTGAGTACATTAGCAAAAACAAACGTTTACCTCAACATGTCCAAAATCTGTTTAAAATGAAGGACCCCAGTTCTAATTTGAGAGGAATATTAATATTTCATAAACCAAGGACAGGAACTACTGTAAAAAGCCAATGTATCTGTAAAAGGAGTGAACATATGGAACAACGGTCCAGAGGGTATTAAATTACCCCGTACTCTAGTCAGATTTAAAAGACTATAAAAACTACATAATTTTGTGGTAACAGTATGGACAATTAACTTTATTGGTTTTGTACTGTTATTTTTGATTGTGCAATGTGCGCTATTATGAGAAATTTAAGCTCATTGATTATATCGTCAAATGTTTGTGTTTTGCTTGTTCTGCTCATTTTGCTTTTGTTGTGAGGAGTAAAATTTACTGAGGTAGCCTAAAAGGGGTAGGTGTATATTAAGCTTTTGCTTCTACCAACACCCTTTCAGTTTCTTCAGTTAACTGAGAAATCAGTTTTGTTTTGTAGTATTTTGTACTGAAAAGTTTCTCTTTTTTTCTTTTTTTTTTTTTTTTATTAGTACCGAAATAAACGTATTCATTCATAATATCACTTGTCATATTTGATAACTCAACTGAATGTATGCGAGTTCCACATGCTGAACATTCTGCTTAAAGTTTTTACATTGCCGATTGTATCATCACATTCAAAATAACATTCATTGTTGCATTCTGAATGTGCATGTCAGTGGTCCGTAAATCTTGCATGACTAAGTGTGACTTCCGAGCTCTGCTGTTGGCGTGGGGGGCATATTCGTCCAAAACACGTCTGAAGAGTGGCTCTCCAGAGCACAGGCTTAGAAGGACCTGATGCTCTCCAGACCCAAGGCCAATGGCCTCTCTGCTATGGATACTTTGGTTTATGATCAATTCAGGAAGTGTATACTGAAACAGCAGCTGGGGAGAGACAACTCAGCTCAACCTTTCTTTCTAAAGCACTTTTAAAATGACAGCGGTCGACAAAAGTGCTGTACATAATCAAAAAATGGGCACGAAGTTGATGTCAGCGGGGGATTTTCAAGCTGCAACAGAGCAGCGCCTACGCGCATGCATGATGACGTCACAACTCTATCCGGTTAGGGAGACGCAGTTTCATTCAACAACAAGAACTGTCAAGAAACTTTTTGGTCACTGTTTGGAGTTGTGTGGAGGTAGGAATAGCCTTTTGAGTGTTTGAAGTCAGCCGCTACATGAGGCATCATAACATCTGATCGGTCAGCCGCCCTGTGAGGCGTCATAACAACCCGGGAGTGATTACTGACCCAGCGGGCGGGCACCCACAGTCGAAGTTTGCTATTTGCCCGGCTGCTGTCTCTCTCTGGCCGGTGTGAGGGGTTCAGCACTCACCTCACACCGGGACCACACTGACAAACGGTCACTGAAAGAAGCTCCTCAGCAGACGTTCGTCACTCTTGTGTTTTTTGCTCAGACTTGCAGACTTAGTGTTTCACTTTTTAATTTTCGCTTTTTGGAGAACACACAATGCTTCACAAACATGGTAACTGGCCCATAACAACCAATCGTTAGCTGCGAGGCATCATAACAAGCTGTTTTTCTAATGATGCCAAATATGCAAACAAGAGACTCACTAACCGGAAGTCTCATTAACGCAACTTGAAAATTGTCCATTGTAAATAAATAAATTAAAAATAACAATAAAATTGCAACAGGCAATAAATCAAATAAAAGACAAAGTAAAATAAGGAGTAAAAAGTAGTAGAAAATAATTTGATTTAATTTAATTTATTATATTTACATAGTGCCAAATCACAGCAAAGCTGCCTAAGGCGCATCACATAAGCAAGGTCTAACCTTACCAACCCCTAGAGCAACCACACAGGCAAGCGTGGTAAGGAAAAAGGAAAAAAGACAAGGGCAAGCCGAGCAACCCCGAGACCTCCGGGCGTAGGGACAAAGTCCAAGAGGTGAGGTCCAGTTCAGCTGCTTACACTGCACCTTTTAATGTTTCTAAACACCTAAAAAAATATTGAGTCTTTTCATGACAACTGGAGCAGTACACTTTGTGTTTGACAAATGACTGGAACATTGTGTTTTTATAGTGATCTGTAATCTGCCTGAAAACGCTCCGTGATGGAAAATGCTGCTGTTTTTCTGTACTCTGAGCACATGCACCGCGGCCTATAGAACATGAAAATATAACCCAGTCAATGTTGCAAACCACATGCTTAAAAAATAATAGCAATAATTTTCCAAATGGGACACAGTGCACAGTTCAGTACACATAAAATAAACGGTCTCACGGCTTTTTGCCAACTCACGACTATACAGTATATTGTATATGTATCCCATGAGCTCTGAAATCCATTTAGAACCACTACACAGTATAAAACAGAGAACTGCACATCCAAAGACTTCATATTTGAAAACCTATTTAACTTAATTGGTGTCCAAAGAAAACCAAGGAAACTATTCCTTTGCTGTTTTGTCAAACATTATGTGCTTGTCATTTTATGAAATTTTCACGTAAACGGCTGGACACAATAAAGTGTTATAACAAATAAAAATACACCATTTTGAATAAGACATTGATGCAAGAAGCATTAAGGTTACTACTCAGACTCACCAGGTGTAATGGTAGCAGATATGGGAACGCTCTCCATATCGTCCTTCACAGTAACAATGCTGATATTGTACTCCACTCCTGGACTGAGGTTATCCAGGGTGTAGGAGTTGTATCCCGTCTCCACAAATTCTTCCACACTTTCCCCTTGCTGCCCATTAGTGGGAATGTAGGTCACCTTGTATCCAGTGATGTCTGAAAGGGAGCAAATTGAAGGCAACACTGAATAAAAGTTAAGAGGTAAAAATGAGATCATGCAGTGCCATTTATATGCAGGTGGAAGGAGGTTATGATAGAAGTGAATGCAGGTTTTTAAGATGCCACAATGAATGAATGTAACAAAACATCCTCACCAATATTTTTAAGAGACTGCCCTTCAAACTACATAAGCAAACTGGCGAGCAAAAAGAGTACGGTCATCATTGTAATGTCAACACAGTTCACAAGTTAAAAAAGTGACTCAAGATGTTAAAACATGGCATGCAGTAATGATTTCAGCATTGCATAGGTAAGTTATTGATTTTAACGTATGTCTGCATCAGATTTATGTGTACCTGGTGTACTGGCTCCGATCCAGTGGACAGTTACCGCTCCGGTTCCTGGGTGAGACTCCAGGTTCAGATCAGTGGGAGGAGAGATTGCTGCAAAGATAAAAAAAAAAAAAAAAAAAAAGAGCAGGTAGACTCAAAGACTGTTTGGAAAGGATCCCCGTAGAGACGGTGCCTGCTCCCAGACTACCAATAACCAGCAAAAATCTATTTAAGCATAAAAATTCAAAAAGAAAAAATAATATAGCACCTTCAACTGCACCACAGACTAAAACAGTTAAATGTGGTCTATTAAACATTAGGTCTCTCTCTTCTAAGTCCCTGTTGGTAAATGATATAATAATTGATCAACAAATTGATTTATTCTGCCTTACAGAAACCTGGTTACAGCAGGATGAATATGTTAGTTTAAATGAGTCAACACCCCCGAGTCACACTAACTGTCAGAATGCTCGTAGCACGGGCTGGGGCGGAGGATTAGCAGCAATCTTCCATTCCAGCTTATTAATTAATCAAAAACCCAGACAGAGCTTTAATTCATTTGAAAGCTTGACTCTTCGTCTTGTCCATCCAAATTGGAAGTCCCAAAAAACAGTTTTATTTGTTATTATCTATCGTCCACCTGGTCGTTACTGTGAGTTTCTCTGTGAATTTTCAGACCTTTTGTCTGACTTAGTGCTTAGCTCAGATAAGATAATTATAGTAGGCGATTTTAACATCCACACAGATGCTGAGAATGACAGCCTCAACACTGCATTTAATCTATTATTAGACTCTATTGGCTTTGCTCAAAAAGTAAATGAGTCCACCCACCACTTTAATCATATCTTAGATCTTGTTCTGACTTATGGTATGGAAATAGAAGACTTAACAGTATTCCCTGAAAACTCCCTTCTGTCTGATCATTTCTTAATAACATTTACTCTGATGGACTACCCAGCAGTGGGGAATAAGTTTCATTACACTAGAAGTCTTTCAGAAAGCGCTGTAACTAGGTTTAAGGATATGATTCCTTCTTTATGTTCTCTAATGCCATATACCAACACAGTGCAGAGTAGCTACCTAAACTCTGTAAGTGAGATAGAGTATCTCGTCAATAGTTTTACATCCTCATTGAAGACAACTTTGGATGCTGTAGCTCCTCTAAAAAAGAGAGCTTTAAATCAGAAGTGCCTGACTCCGTGGTATAACTCACAAACTCGTAGCTTAAAGCAGATAACCCGTAAGTTGGAGAGGAAATGGCGTCTCACTAATTTAGAAGATCTTCACTTAGCCTGGAAAAAGAGTCTGTTGCTCTATAAAAAAGCCCTCTGTAAAGCTAGGACATCTTTCTACTCATCACTAATTGAAGAAAATAAGAACAACCCCAGGTTTCTTTTCAGCACTGTAGCCAGGCTGACAAAGAGTCAGAGCTCTATTGAGCTCAGTATTCCATTAACTTTAACTAGTAATGACTTCATGACTTTCTTTGCTAACAAAATTTTAACTATTAGAGAAAAAATTACTCATAACCATCCCAAAGACGTATCGTTATCTTTGGCTGCTTTCAGTGATGCCGGTATTTGGTTAGACTCTTTCTCTCCGATTGTTCTGTCTGAGTTATTTTCATTAGTTCACTGCTTTCTGGACTGGCAGTAAGTCAACTTTACATTAAAAGTGTGAGTGATTTAAAGTTCAATGTAAGTTCATAATATAACTGTAAATACGTTAAAAATATAAAGATGACACAAGTGAAAACTTATTTCCATTGTGGTCCATTTAAAAATCAAATGACAAAATAGAAGTAGAAATAAAATAATAACAGTGTGTATACGTATGATAAGAAGAACCTAAACAATTAATACATACATTCAGACAGTAAGTTAACATAAAAAAAAAACATAATTAACAGGAATTAAAAGGGTTGAGTTCTTCTAAAAAGTGTTGAGGTCTAAGGTTCTAAAAACATTCTGGACTCACATGCCATTCCAACTCATTATACAAGCTTTGCTTAATTTATTACCACAAAAATGTCAGCTACCTATTTTATAAACACTATCCAGTCGAGAGCCTGTGGATCCCGACTGGCAACACGCTAGTATACTCTATAAGCACAAAACAAATGTGTCCCCTCCCACTGACTTCATATTAAATGTGGTATTTGATTGATTTATTTTTTAATCTGCATGCATTGTCGGCAGAACGTTCCTTGCACTAAAGCAGAGCCGGTGTTCCAAAGATACAAAGTGACGGAACACAGAGGTGAGGCTCTGACAAATTGATATAGAAATTCAATATAAATAAAACTCAAGTGTGAATATAGCATCCCCGCTGTTAGAATGTCATTTCTATGGATCATATTACAGAAAGTAAAAGGTGCAGAAATCTTCGGACACAGGAGTGCCTGTAAAATTTACTGAAATGGCATTTTCACACAAAAGTAAAATAATGCAGAAATGCTGGTAATAATTACAGCAACCCCACATCCCGATGTTAACCTAATCCTGTTTAAATATGGCTTATGAGATGAATCGATGAGCCAAAGAAGGGGGGAAATCAATTCACTGTAACTGAACTCGTCATTTTTACTTACGCGTGACCACACGCCGTGTGATTGGAGAGCCATGTTCGTGGCCGTTAATGACAGGCTGCACGCTGTAGGTGTATTCCACTCCTGGAGTCAACCCAGTAATATAAATACTTCCAGAGTCAGAGGTCACGTCTCTGGGGGCTTCACCGCCCTGACTGGGGTGTACCGTCAACTAATGGAAACATAAATGCACAGAGTTAGCAGATGAAAGGAAATGGAGACACGGGAGAGAAAATACACCCTCTGGGCTACAGGAGATAAAAGCTCAGGTCAAAATATTCCCACAGACAGAAGCAGTCAGAACATTCAGTTCTTTGATGTGATATATTCTGACCAATTACAGTTAAGCTTGATGTCACTGGAGTTCACAGTAATCAAACTAATGTACAAGAAAAAGAAAAAGTTTCTTCAGGCTCTTAGACAATTTATCCCTGGATGTTGATGATAAATTGTAAACAGGCTGCATTTATATAGCGCTTTTCCATCTGCCTCACATTCACTCATTCACACAGACACACTCACACACCAATGTCAGTGTTACAGTTTGAGGCTGTCACTGAGTTTATAATGTTAAGGGGGCAGAGCAAAAATATTTTTTAGCCATTAATCACATGATATCAACGTATTACCAGCAGCCTACCTTGTATCCAATGCGGGGCACTGGACTCCAGGAGATTACAATAGAGGTGTCAGTCACATCTGTGCTGAAATCAGGAGCGTTACCCATTGGTGGGTCTACAAACACACAGAAAGCAGCTGTTATCTTTTAGTGTCAACAGTAAGAAATAAAAGATGAACTCATCTTTAAATGTGTGTTCATACAGGTCATGTGAATGCATGTTTATTAACAGTCACCCTTTTTGCTATCAGACAGATGATTGGGTAAAATCTACCACAACATGCTAATAAACTGGTGTTGTTCCATGTGTCCAATGTCAACACCAGAGGTGGGCACAGCTAACCAAAAAGTTAGCTTCGATAATAGCTAATCAGCTAACTGAAAAGTTATCTTTTATGAAGCTAAACCGATAAACCACCCAAACATTTATCGGAAGCTACAGATAACCGATAACTGTCAGTATTGCTTCCGGTACACTTGCAACTACTAACGAGCTGATTTTGAGTTTTAACACCACGATTGCTTCTGGTAGCATCAAAGGCAATCACAGACCCAAACAATGAGTCAGCACTTCTGTCTTTGTGCGTCCTGCCCACTGCTGGAAGTTCCTGTTTACTACATATTTTACAGCAGTGAAGCAATTGAGAGGAGCTAAGCTCAACTCTACACACACAAAACAAGCCATTATTCCTTAACAGAATACAGTATTGCCACAGTGAGGCAGTCTTAGAAAATAAAGCAGTTTTGACTTATGGTTTTGATTTAAAATCATCAAATGAATCCAGATAGAATAACTCCATTAATGTCATTTCTGTTACTGTATTTGTACAAAGTTAAAATATAACACATATCTTTGTTTTGTAACATCTAAGTTTTGTAACAAACACAGATGCCAAAGGGATTATGGATAAATGAGCCTCCGCTAACAGATTGGTTGACTCATTCATTCTATGTAAAAACCAACATGTTAATGTGAGGTGTGTGTGTTGGTGTTTACCTATAAATGTGCTTTTGTAAAATATGCCTTTTTTATTTGTATAAAAAAACCAAAAGCCAAAAAGTCAAGTTGTGAGACGACCGTTTGATATAACCGGGGTCAAACTAAATAAAACACTGCCATCTGCTGGTGGCCAGTAGATGGCAGTAGAGACCGTGAAAACTTTCCAAACAAAATTCCAGATAATCTGTGTCTGCTACGTTTAAGCTGCATGGGATTTAAATAAACGCAAACTGAATTTCAGACATATATATATTACTCTGGAACAAAGACGACAGACAGTGTTTGACATAAGCAGGACTCCAAAGAGCAAACAGGAAGCGATTGCAGCTCACAATGATTCCAAATGAAAATAATGGAGAAGCAACCTGGGCTTCTTCTGGCATTTTTACATAAAACAAACACAATAACAACATCTACAAATGCAGAGAATATATTCACAAGAGTTTAGGCACAATATACAAAGGGTTTAATGCTCATGTCCGTGTGGATCCTGATTACAGCATCTCAAATGCATTTCTTCTGTCGTAAATGTACTGAGATTAGCCATAATGCACCTGGACACAGCATGTCCACACTAAAACTTTCAAAATTAGTCCATTACTTTAAAACTAAAACAGATATCTGATATTTTTACTTTATAAAACTTCAGATTTACGTTCATTTAAATAACTTGTCCGAAATTAGTTTGGTTAAAATTTTAAAACATAAGTTTAAACTGTATACCTCTGGGTGACTTAGGTGATATTGGCAGTGCATCAATATGGGGTCAAAAGAAATGATCTTTTTTTCTTTTGGGGGATTTTTTCTTCTTCGTTTCTTTTCTGTGACCAGTTCTTTGCTTGCAGAGGATAGAGCAGTTTCTCCTGGAAGCAGCTCTCCTCTGCTTGCAGAGGATAAAGATGTACATCTACTACAAAACATTTAACAGGTAGGTACTCAAATCTTTGATTTCAGACTTCATAAATGTTTGTAACTGTAAAGCTTTGTTCACCACGTCTGCAGAAATATGTTAGTGGTCTAAAATTTATCGGACCAAAACTTAGAAGATAATTAGTCCGCTGATGGTTATCTGAAAAGCTAATCCCATAATGAAAACATTAGCTTCGATGGTTAGCAGATTAGCGTAACTGTGCCCAGCACTGGTCAACACAATTTAATATAGTCCAAAGCAAGTATCTGAATATAGACATTTGTAACAATCCAACATGCTGTACTGCATTACCTTGTGTGGTATTACATTGACACGTCTTTATACTAGTTTGTGTTCACACTCACTGGTGGTAAACACAGCAGTCTCTCCTTCACTCAGTGTGGTGTCTTGCTCTGCGTGTAGTATCGCCGTGTATGTCGTATCAGGTCTCAGGTTGAGGAGAGTGTATTGAACCAGGCGCGCAGGAAGGCGGAGCTGTTCGGGGTTTGAGCCTTCGACAGTGAGGAAAAGTCGATAGCCGGTGATTTTTGCATGCGGTGCCTGCCACAGCATTACAGCACTGTCCTCTGTCACATTGGTGAAATGGATATCATAGGGTGCATCCGGCTCTGAAACAACACAAACGTGTGTCAACTTATTAACAAGTGCTTACCTGACCACAGAAGTCTCAACAAAATAAACTGCTTGACTGCATTAAAATAAGTGCAAAATATACATTTAAAAAAAAAATGCTGTGTAGTGCAGTCCTGAGAAATGAAAATTGTGAAATCCAAGGAAAATTCAATCTTAAACTTTTCATTTGAACTGTCAATGATAATGTTGAAATAACAGAATATGACATGGAAGCAGGACCTGGAATGACTTTCCTTTTAACTGTAAAACAAATTATGTACTTATAAAACTGTACGTCGTAAAAAAAAGAAAAAGAAAAAAGAATGCTTTGTGACAGGCGTTTTAAAAACTCAGTGACTATCACGATTACAGACTACAACACTAACACCACCCCCCCCCCCCCCCCCCCCCCCTATGATGAAATCCACGGAATTCCTCGGATCTGCAGAGTTTTCACAGGCCTGGTAGTGAGAAAGCAAAGTCCGGGGTCCCCTGTTGGAGCTGTTGCCCCCACAACCCGCGATCACTCACTCAGATGACAGTGTGAGTGAGGGATGGTCTGACCTAATCTCAATGTCCGATCAAAGCACGTTTTGCCTAAAGGCACACTATAATCCCTTCCTCCGTTTCAGTAAGCCACATGGCGACAGAGTAGATGGCCACTACTCCATCCACTTCAGGAGCGTGGTAATGAGTTTCAATACCATATTGATGATCAGGTTCACTTCAAATGTGCAAGGGCGGCATGGTGGCATAGTGTGTAGCACTGGTGCCTCACAGCAAGAAGGTCGTGGGATCGATTCCTGGCCTTTCTGTGTGGAGTTTGCATGTTCTCCCCAAGTCTGTATGGGTTTCTTCAAGGTACTCTGGTTTCCTCCCACAATCAAAAACATGCTTATTTATGGTCTGCTCCTGTCAGTAAATGCAATAGATTGCATAGACTTGATATATGCACCATGTTTGTTTTGTGATCGTTAAACTATGTACAAAATATTATTAAAAAATATTTTGGCAAAAAAAAAAAAAAAAAAAAAAAAAATGTATATTTATGGTCTGCTCCTTTCTCTGCCCCTGACCAAGGAAGCGTCTACATCTGGAGTTGGTCCCCAGGCACTGGACTTTGGCTGCCCACTGCTCCTAGTGGTTGGCTTGTGTCTAACTGTAATTAGGATGGGTTAAATGCAGAGGACAAGTTTTGTTGTGTATGTGCAATGGCAATAAAGTTTCTATTCTATTCAAGCGGTCAATTTCAAAAGGACTCCACCTCACCCCTTGTCATTTTGGTTTTCTTTATGCTGTCATCCTCAATGACTGCCTTCTCTTCTTTCACTGAGATTATTGGCTGTTGGCAATCTTTTATTGCAATACCCCCACCAACTGGAGAGGAGTGTGTACTACATTCTGTTCTATCTTACCAAATGTTTAACTATTATTACTGAAACCTAGTGGTCAGAAATAAATGCCATAATCATTGCATCCCCATTCACTGACGTGAATACTTCTATAACGCTGCACTAAGTGGAATAGATAACCATAAAAAAAGGAAAAAAAAAAGAATGTTTACTTTAAAAAAAAACTCAGCTTGGATTGCGGGGTGTTTTTTTTCTGTTCAATTCTCAAGAGTATACATTAGATCAACTGATGTACTTGCAGTGTGCCTGCGTATTATCTAGGAAAAATATTATCTGATCAAGACGACTGACTGACTCAACAATAAATGACTCGGATCAGGATAATCAGGACCATGCACGCACGCACCCCTAACATTGAAATGTGCTGGACCACTACCAGTTTTTAAGTCATTATAATATCTCTGTTAGAAATGTGCCACTCACTTGTAATATGCTCCCCAATGAGTGGCAAACTTTCCTCTCCGTTGTGAATACTGTAGACACTGAAGTGGTACAGTGTTCCCGGGCGGAGGTGAGTTACTTCAACATAGGAGTTCTGACTGACAGGCAGAGTCAGCTCCTTCTGGGGAGCACCACCCTCATCCACAGAGACAACAGTCACCCGGTAACCGGAAACGCCTTTGGCTGGGCCGGACCAGCTCAGAATAATCTTATTGTCAGACATATTAAAGAACTGCAGGTCAGTTGGAGACTCCACCTCTTCTGTCAAGACAAAAATCAAAACAAGATCATTAGATTGAAGTATATTTGCAGGTGTTTGTCAGAAGAATCAAAGTTATGAACAGATTTGATAAGAAAAATTATTAAAGAAAAATAAAGAAGTTGGGCTGACTTTTTTTTTTTTTTGCCAAATCCTCACTATCACTAAACCTCACAATCTTGCAGTCACTCAGTAGAAATATCTCACCAGGTTCCTAGTTGATGTGCATGCTTATTTCCTGAATGAATTGGATTATAACCATCACAATTCCTTCACTCCAGTGCCAGATTGTCTTGTTCATGTGCTTGCCTGTTTTTTACAAGTTCACCCTGTCATCTGTTGGGTATTTTTCAGAACATATGCATCACTGTTGCAGATTTTTTTTTTTTCAAAGTACATCCAATTACATCCAGATAATATGTAAGTTCAACTTTTTAAAAACAAATTTAAAAATCCCCCCACCCACCATCTAACCCCAAAATTGGATATTCATAAAGGCAAATGCACTAAATTGACAATTCTTGTTGCACATTTAATAAATTAGCATGCATGTGTAGTTTCAAGTGCAGTGATGTTGCACATTTTTACACATACAAGCCTTTAGTAAATTAGGTCCAATATATTCATCACACATGATGCACCTACACACAAACATGCACACTAGCCCGTTAGCTCTGGAAGACTGCACGGTCTTATATAACTCCAGTCAATAAGAAGAACTGCAAAACAGCTGTGAACTCAATTACTTCACTTTCCATTGCAGAGCTTTAAACGTTGAGCCCTGACAGTTGGAAAGGTCCACATAAATTGCTGAGTAGATCACAAAATTACTTGCAGTTTGTTTCTTGAACTGACCATTATGAACAGAGAGTAACATGTCAATAACTGTATCATTTAGCAGACAGTTGCCCAGCAACAGCAAGTTGGTACATGCTATAGTGCTGGTAGTGATGGATCGTGGTGAGGGGAGAAAAGAGAAAAAACCCTGGGGAAGGGGGAGTGATGGTGAAGTCAAATAATTACAGCAAAATTACTAAGCATAAAATTTGCACAGACACAGACTGAAGCCAGTAGATAATTGATGATTACTTTCCTTGCCTATGGGGTTGCGATCTCTTCGAGTATCGTCTGCCAAGTTCTTTTCACTTCTCCCAGTTTGCTCTGGATCACCACAGCAGGTTCAGTTGGCACAACTTTTACACTGGATGCCCTTCCTGACACAACTCCACGTTCCATGGTGAATGGGCATGGGTGGACTTGAACTGGAAACCTTTTGTTATGTTAGCAAGTGCAATACCCACTCTGGCTCCTTCTAGTATTGTCAGAATTTACGTGTTCTCTTCCTAGTGTTTATTTTATTGTTTGTGTAATCTGGCCCGCATTGTTATTTTCCTATACATACCTCCTCCGCATTATTGTCCTAGTGATTTGATTTTGGTGGTCCTGCTCCTAGTGCATGCTGTTTGCGTCATTTCTTGGACACACAGGTTCCTAGTTCATGTGCATGCTTATTTCCTGAATTAATTGGATTATAACCATCACAATTCCTTCACTCTGGTGCCAGACTGTTTTGTTCAATTATCTGATTTCTTGCATTGTTTCCACTGTTCTGATCTCCAGACAGACTTGTGCTTGCCTGTTGTTTTATAAGTTTACCCTGCCGTCTACTGGACCTCCCACATGGTATGATTGATTAGTTTATTAATCTTCTGCTAATGTCAGTGGATTGTCTCTTTGACACCACGGACACCACTTGCTGACTGAACTGATGTACGCACTCAAACTTGTATTAAGCCACCCTGACACTTGCACGAATTTTGGCTCCGTACTGCCATGCAATTTGTCGTGCCAATGCGTGTCATTAGACTGTACGCTTGAAAAGCCACCTTGACACTTACACAAATTTGATCCCAACACTGGTGAGCAATCTTGCGTGCCACTGAGTAAACTCGTCGTAAACTGTGCGTAAACTGTGTAAGGCCCTGCACGCAATGACACAGTGTTTGCGAGAAGGTTGCGCAACGTTCACGGAAGTGGCACGAAATTTATGCGTGCCAGAAATTTTAACATTTCCAAAAACTTTTTTGTGCCCTGGCATGCAGCCACGCACAGTTCACGATGAGATTACTCATTGGTATGAAAGATTGCGTGCCAGTGTGGGGATCAAATTCGTGCAAGTGTCAAGGTGGCTTTACTAACCATGTTACCAGTTCTCCTCACAAAGACACTAAAATGTGAACTGCTAATGGCCTGCTTAGCTGTCAAAAACCATCTGAACTCTTACCAGTGAAGTTTTCTGCTCAAGGGTGTCCATCTGTATAATACCCATTACATCTTGGTGCAACAAGGTCCACTGTAACATCTAAACACAATATGGAAGGACTACTCTCAGCAATAAAATGTAGATGAAATAACTGCAGACATTAGGCATTAAACTTTATGGCTGTGAGTCGAGGACCATTAAAGGAGACAATGCAAGAACAATGAGGGTGTTTGAGATGGACTGCTATGTATAAACAATGAGAATAAGGTACACTGCCCATCAGACAAACAAATCCATCCTGAAGGAGTGGAAAATGCACAGGATGCAGATGCTTGTAGACATCATCATAAAGGCTGAAACTTTTCCAGATGTGTCACCCACATAGTAGAGGGAAAAACTGACACGATGCAATACAGAAGACCATAGCAAATGAGATAAGGCAACAGTGTGAAGGAATCAGGAGGATGATCACAATGACAATATCATAGTCCCTGACTGTCAAACCAAAGGATGGCAGCAGCAGACAGGTAATAGGGGGACTGCATACCCACCACATTGAATTTTGGTCATGCAGGGGATTGTGTGCCTGCTGCTGACATACAGACACGGCCAGAAAGTAAACAAAAGGCTCAAAATGCCAGGGATCACTTGCTGTGTCCCTGGATGCTTCAATAACCATCTCAGGGATAAACATGTGAAATTCTATGTTTTTCCTAACAATACAGCACTTAGAAACAAGTGGATTCACAAAATTGGAAGGGCTGGGAGTAAGTAAATGTTTAGTAAATTCAAGCCAACATCAACCCACCGATCTGCAGCAGCCAGAAAACTTACATGGTCGACACACCAATATTTTTTCCACTCACACCACTTCCGCCAAAACCACTAATATAGCAGTTTTATCCACAACTTGCAGGGGGAAAAAAAAAAAAAAAAAAAAAATCACAGCCACCATTTGACACACAACGTAGTAAATCCCTCCCGAAATCACCCCCCTTTGCCCAGAGCAGCTTTCTCCTGCTGCATTTTAGTGCAGAAACAACTCTATTTTTTCTCCACACACGTGCTGATCTGAATGATCTAAAAGATCCATAGCCAAGATTATCTCCATTACAACAGTTTATTTCACCACAAAAAGGCCAAATATTAGGCAATTTATGAACATTTGACATAAAACCTCCAAATATGTGCAATGCAAGTTAGCTGGAACTTGCCTCCTATCAGATCCTTTTTCTTGCCTTTTAAACTTACAATTCTGCACTTTTAACCATCTTCTTAGTTCCTCTACTGTTGCTGCCTCGAATGGAGAGTTAATAACAGCTCCAGGTACATCATCTGGGTCCAAAATTGGCTTAAACGTACTGCATCTCTATTTGTTTACATCCACAGATGCTGGCTGTAGGCATACAGACTATCCCATGATGCACTGCGTGAGGGCTACGCACTGTCACACGCAATCCCCCATTACATCAAGGTTTGCATGGAAGCAATTTGCTGTACACCTTTAAAAGTCACTTTTGGTTTTTGTAGTTCCAGGCCAATAACACTGCACAATCTGAATGCAGTATGGGAGGGAAAAACTCAACTGAGTCCTCTCTCAGGGCCCTGTCACAGCTTGATGCCAGCCAGCGTATGCTGACAGCCCCATTTCCACTGAGCGGTCCAGGTTGGTACTGCACGGTATGGTATGGGTCGGAACAGTTAAATCTGGCTTGGTTTGCGTTTCCACCGCCGGCAGAACTATTTTGTGAGGCAGCCGGAACATTTAAATATTGACGAACATGTCAAGCATGCGTACACTGTCGCGCGACCTCTCCACTCTCCGCAAACAGAGTAATTTAACATTTTTGTCTTGGTGGATCATGAGATTTATTTTCATCACGTGTGGAACATTGAAGAGTCAACTGATGTCTGTGATAAACGCTGACATGAACGAATGAGGCGCTGTGACTCTTTCAACTCTTAAAATAAGTTAATTTTCTTGTTGTGGGACGAAGTGCCGACGTCCTCTGGTTCAGGTTGAGAGGCGCACAAAATACAGAGGGACTTCTTTCAAAATGCTATGTTTCATCAGCCATGAAAAGGAATTAAAGTATTTTGAGACGCCATTTCCCAAAATAAAGATGCTTTAAGTGGATAAGTTTTCGTCAGGCTGTGATGACGAATCCAACTGAAACAAACAGGTAAGATTAAGGCTATATTTACTCTGTGTGTGAATGGTTTTAACATTTGAAACAGTCTGAACTGTTCGCATGAGGACTGCAGCAGTGAATCAATGGACAGCATCAATGTGGAGGCATGTGGAGATTAATCGATATGAATCAGTATCGAGATACAAACGTGTGTTGCGAGTGTATCGATTCAATTGACGGGTGAAATTGTGATGCATCGCTTGCTGCGTGCTTGCATCAATTTTTTCCAAGGCACATTGAATGCATCATCACTGCTCCGCGTTGTGTTTTGAACATGAGCAGAAGCCAGAAAGCACATTCTCCCACAACAAAATAGAGGTCCCCTAGAACAGCTGCAAGCAGACGGAAGAGATTTTTGACACACCGAAAACTTTTAAATCAGGCGTTTGGAGATACTTTGGCTTTTTTTTTAAAAAAAGATGGGAAACTTGATAAGACGCAGGTTGTTTGTAAAAAATGCCGTGCTGCTAAACATGAACGACAGAAAACAGAGCTCCGGCAAAACTGGTAAGAAATGTGTCTCAAATTATGTTTGGAAAGGCGGTACACTGTCAATGAGTGACTCACTTTAAGTCACTCATTGAGAGTGATGCTGTCTTACTGTTTACTGTTAAAATTCTGACTGTGATAAAAAAGGGTTCCAAATATGAGGGAGCCTATTCCTGTTCCTTAATGAATCTGGTAAATTTTCTGCATATAAGGAGGAAAACAAATCCTTTGCCTCTCAGAAGAAGAATAATACCATAGTACTATACTGAATTGCAGCTTCTTATTTTCTATTTAAATTTTTGGTATAATTTCTTTGCATCATGTTGAATTTCATAGTATCGCATTGTGAGGAACTGACTTGCCATCAAATACATATCAAATCAGGAACAACAGTGAACTGTATCGCACTGTATCATCATGTATCGCATCGCTGGTAGTGTATCGAGGTGCGTATCGAATCGTTGTCACTGATGAGATTCACATGCCTACAATGGATGTATTTTGACTTATGAGTAACTTACAGGTAACGTGTGTCAACAATCGCATAACTTACTTATAACGTATGGCCAGTGCATGCGGGTTATATGAATCATACGTTAAAAATATTGTGCTTGCCCAAAATCTTTTGACGTGTTCACCCTATATCAGCATGCTTAAACGTGCTCTTAACTTACCCGTAACCTATTAGATGTACACCTGTGTTTTTAATACGGTTGGCATATGCAGGCTAAATCATCAAGATGTGACAGGGGTGTTACCCCTATCTCTTACCTAACAGTGGCTCTCCAGCAGTGTTGACCTGCACAAAAATGGGCTCGCTCTCCAGGGTGTCCTCCACAGCATAGATACTGATGTTGTACGGTCTACCAGGTAGAAGGTCACTCAGTGTCACAGAAGTAGCTGTGTCAGGGAGGTTCAGCTCTGTGCTTTCCCCTTCGACAGATGGGGTGTAGACAACACGGTAACCTAAACAACAAACAACAGGTCATCATAAACATTGTAAATGCCTTACATATGAGGTTTTGGTTATGAATAGGAAGTGAATCAATGTGATTGGCTGTAACTTACCAGTGATGGGAGCAAGTGGTTTTTCCCAGCTGATTACAATGGATGTTTCTCCAACATCCTCCACTTCATGGTCAGATGGGGCATCTGGGGCTATAATAAAGAGATTTACATAAGAGGAGAAGAACAACATAAACTTCATCTGGTTCCTAGGGTTCGATGCTCAACCTACCTGCTAGGACTGTATGATACAACAGTATGCATTGTATGGTGACAGAAAATAACCTACAGTTCGATATTATGCTGGAAATTTTATTTAGTGGTGTTGCATTAGGTTTTGAAAAATGCTCTCATTTTTGCCCCGTATGATAATTTTTCACTTTGTCTGTTACTGAGACTTGACTCCACATCACACTTCAGAGTGGTGCTGTGCCACACATCACCAGACTGCAGTGTGTGTGTGTGCGTGTCTGTGCATGCATATGCATTTGTGGGGGGTGGGGGCCAAGTAGATGGCAGTGTTCATGGCAGTAAGAACAGCATTTGCCGCCCGCCACACAATGGCTAAAAGTGCTGCGTCTACCTAAACAGAATGTTCAGTTTTCAAACTGCCTTTTTATTTACAAATGGGGAAAAAAACCTGACATTTCCAAATACAGATTTATTTGTAAAACCCCGCCACACGTTTCAGTAAGTTGTGTGTGCAGCCAACCAATCACGTCAGGAAACTAATTTACCCATAATGCACTACGGTGTGTGTCTAAACACTAAAACCTTCAAAATTTGTGCATTACTTTAAAAGCATAACACAGAGCTCATATTTTTATTTTATAAAACTACAGATGTGACGTTAATTTAAATAAGTCTTCCTAGAGCTGGACACCTGTCTAAGCGATCAGGGAGAAGGGCCTTATTCAGGAAGGCGACCAAGAACCCGATGGTCACTCTGTCAGAGCTCCAGCATTCCTCTGTGGAGAGAGAACAACCTTCCAGAAGGACAACCATCACTGCAGCAATCCACCAATCAGGCCTGTATGGTAGAGTGGCCAGACGGAAGACAACAATCCGAAGCACACAGCCAAGATGTCAAAGGAGTGGTTTCAGGACAACTCTGTGAATGACCTTGAGTGGCCCAGCCAGAGCTCAGACCTGAATCTGTCTCAACACCTCTGGAGAGATCTGAAAATGTCTGTGTACTGACACTCCCCATGCAACCTGATGGAGCTTGAGAGGTGCTGCGAAGAGGAATGGGCAAAACTGCCCAAAGATGGGTGCACCAAGCTTGTGGCATCATATTCAAGAAGACTTGAGGCTGTAGATGCTGCAAAAAGTGCATCAACAAAGTATTGAGCAAAGGGTGTACGTAAATGTGATTTCTTAGATTTTTTTTATTTTTAAAAAACCATTTCCAAAACACTTTTTTCATGCTGCCATATGGGGTGTTGCGAGTAGAATTTTTAGGAGAAAAATTTATTTCATCCATTTTGGAATAAGGCTGTAACATAACAAAATGTGGAAAAAGTGAAGCGTTGTAAATACTTTCCGGATACACCGTACATTTCTGAGTGATATCTACATTATACCAACAGCTAATGGAGTCAAAAGGAAACAGCATTATATCTAAAGGTTAAATGAAACACTCTGGAAAACTTTGCGTGCCTGTTTTGAGTATTTGTTCATACTTATGTGACTGTCTCATTAGGTAATGCTGGTTCATTTGTTTGCCATTCTCATCTAGTCAATCTATTTTTACAGTCCACCTTCACCAGTATCCTTGTTAATACAATGATTTTTGCTGAAGGAGAAATTGGGATACACACAGAATGTTTTTGCTGTTCCGAGTTGTGTAGCATGGTCTGTTTGCACCGTTTCAGCCCAAAATAAAAAATGTTTAGCATTCGCAGTTAGCCTACAGTTACATGCTAGCTTCCTGATTCTGTCTTGTTCACAACTTGCACTTTTCATCGCCTGCTTGACCTCTACGCACATCAACAATGGAGAAGTTCAGCGTCGTTATTCATATATGTTTGATTTCATCATAACTCAACTGACTGGGATCAGATTTTAGTGCCACATTTTAAATTCAGTTTGACTGCAGTGGACAACATGATGTTAACAACCAAATTGATAATGAATGTCACTGACAGTCCTTTTTTAATTGATTAGATGTTGCAGCCCCACTATAGACACATCTGTACGTCTCAAATAAAACATAAATAAAATTTAAAAAAAAACCTGAGTGTGTGCACGTATCAGCTAACCGGTTGTCTGTGATGTCGTGAGAATCAGGTTGTCTTCTCCACCTTCGGTGACCTCATAGACGTTAACACTGTACTTCCTCCCAGGCAGAAGCTCATTAATGTTCACCGAAGTTGCTGTACGAGGCAGATCTGACACAAACATAAAAAAACATAACCAATTGCTCATTTTCTTCAAACAGTTAAGGACCCAAATTCTGAAATGGAACAAATTCAGCAACACAGAATATTTTAACTCAAGTGTATCTCAATATACTTTTTTTAATGTATTTATACATCTGTCATGTAAACCAAACAAGGAGCATTTTTCTAAATCAGTTCATGCATACCTATGTGAATTTGCACTTACCCAGCACCATGGGTTGTCCAGTGTTCTGCCCCTGTTCAATGAGCTCATACTCGACTCTGAATCCAGATACCGTGTCAGAAGCAGACACCCAGGAGATGACAAAGCTGCTGGAGGTAATTTCGGTCACAGACTCTGACGTGTCAACCACAGGCGGCAGCTGGGTGGTCTCACCACGTGTCGTAGCCACTAGAAGCAGATGAGGACAGAAAACTAATGCGATGGACCAATAACAGCAAAGTCTACTTCCTGCTGCTGAGATCAGAACTGGCAATAACAGCGATGTCAGCAAGAATTTCCTTATAAAGACTGAATTAAAAATAAAAAAGAAATGTACATACTGTATTACTGATATACATTACTTTACATCTGTCCAAAAATGTGTCATGAACAAAAAAGAAAAAAAAAAAAGAACATACTGTCAGTTGCACCTGTCTGCAAATTACATTTATTTTTGAACCGTGGTGCACTTCAAGCATCAAGAATCAAAATTATTTCTTAATCGGCACATCATCTATTTACAACACAATCACCACATTAGGGATCAGAAACTAATGAATGTTATTGGACCAGGGGGAAATGAGTGAACTGCTTCTTGTGGCCACTAAATAGTCATACCAAGAGGTAAACGAGCAATGTAATTAAAAGCTTAAAAACTGCACATATTAAGGGTGCCGGAAAAAAAAAAAAAAAAAAAAAAAGATTCACGTCCGAATCGTGATTCTTATTTATTAAGATTCTGAATCAATAAAAAATGTCCAAGAATCGATTTAAAAAAAAGCATTTTTTTAAACATTTTCTTGCTTACTCGCTGTATGTACTATTTGTCAGGCAACGGCTTCGTACTGCAGCGTCCCCGCGAGGGGAGGGTCTGGCATGCTTCAAACATTCGTGAACTGCAGCTTAGCATGGCGGACGAAGAGCTAATTCAGCCAGCACCGTCTTTGCTGAAGGCAAATGTTTGGGCACATTTTGGATTTTATTATTTGCTGCGTAAGAAGGAGGTTGAGGTGGCTTATGCAGTGTGTAAAATCTGCAAAATGAAAGTTAAGTACTTTGAAAACACTTCAAATCCTTGAGCCCACATGCTATGCCATCACCTGGAGCTAAAAGAAGCGGAGCAGCGGTATCTGCCGACTACTGACCAGCGCACACTCCATCACTTCACTAAACTGCCAGCCAACTCTGAACAAGCAAAGCAGATAAGTAAATTTACATCTCTAGAATCACTCGATTAACCTTGTAAAGCTACATTTTCTTAAACATAAACATTTTTGAAGTAATATAACTATTTCTCAGAGCTCTTTCAATCAAAAATCGATTCTGAATCGAATCGTCAGCCCAAGAATCGGAATCGAATTGAATCGTGAATTGTTGTACGTTTCACATCCCTACCACATATGTATAACGCACAAAAAAAAAAAAAAAAAAGTAAGAGGTGACTTATCTAGATGACAAATCAACAATTGGGTAGCACAGCGGTGTAGTGGTTAGCACTGTTGCCTCACAGCAAGAAGCTGCTGGGATAGCTTCCCACCAAGGCCTTTCTGTGTGGAGTTTTCATGTTCCCTCCGGGTGCTCCGGCTTCCTCCCACTTCCAAAGACATGCAGGTTAGATGAATTGGAAACTTCAAAAATTGACTGTAGGTGAGAGTGGCCGTGTCTGTCTGTCTATCAGTGGCCCATCAACAGACTGGCACCCTGCCCACGGTGCACTCCGCCTCTTGCTCTGTGACTGCTGGGATAGGCTCCAGCCCCCGTGACCCTTAATTGGACTAAGCAGGGAATGGAAAAGGAATGATTTTGCTTAAATGACTTGCTGTTGCTATTTTGGTTGTCTCACACAGTCAAAACCAGTTTTGTTCCCATTAGTATAACAGTTTTATTTATTTTTGTTTTATTCCAGTGTGGTCTTTCAGATTGACAGCATGATTTCTTAAATGTACTCCTACTTCTTCAAACTGTGAATCACAGTAGTTATCTGGATAACAGTGTGCCAGAGCAGCTTTTCATACATGGGGCCATCGATGATAGTGAAGTATTTTTTCCAGATATGAAGGTGCTTTGGAATATAAGTCACAGTCCCAGTCCCAAACTAGTAGCCCCACGCACACACAAAAATTATGCGATTCTGTCTGCACAACCCGGAAAAGATGAGCACATGTTCATGGAGTTACAATATTATACAAATAATGAATGTTTTTGAGCTCAATGGTATGAATATTTCATGGAGGTGAAAGCTGGAATTAAATATTCGTTCCATTGAAAGAATGTAAAAACATTCATTATTTGTTTTATATAACGGCTAAAATAGATCCTTGTCATTTGATATTTTTTCATTTATAACAACAGAAAAGGGACTTACATTTTGGTGTTCCACTGCTGCTAAAATCCAAATTGTGACGTGTAGTCCAGTGATGCTGTGCACTAACTTCAGACTTCCATACAAAAAAAAAAAAAAAAAAAGTGTGTAGTTCCTCAGTCTAGCCAAAAATCACGTCACGTGCATGCATGAGCGCGTGCATGTGCACATGTGCGCAGAGTACAATGGTACCAAATGTATGGAACCAAATTTGCACTCTAAATGCAATGCAACACAAATGGGACGAATAATCCATGTCATGTGACATACAAAGCACCAATCAAATGACAAGGATCCACTCATCCCTTACATAAAACCGACTATTAACACTGCAGCCTTGCATAGTATAATTTCTTATCTTGTTAAACACAAAATGCTTGCTTATGTGAGATTAACAACACATGCAGACAAAGACACGGACACACACCCCCACTCCAGCTTAAGTAAATAAACTACCATAAACTGCATCTGTTGTCACAGACAACTCTGGGCTCTCACAACTCACATGATCCATGAGTGGTTGTGAAATCAAAGTGAGTAGTGTCTCGATGTCCAAACTGCAGCACGCTGATCAGCTGACCCTCATAAGTGATACCTGGCTTCAAACCAGAGATGGTGTGGGAGTTCAGATGGCCAGGGATCACCACCTCATTCCATGAGCTGTGGCTGTTTTTCTGTAAAGTGTTAAGGAGGACAGGGGGAAAAAAAGTCATTAGAGTCAGTATTTTCGCTCTTCACAAAGTGCATCATAAAACGTACCACTCTCCACTTGAGGATGAACTGGGTGATGTGTGCAGATGGTGAGGCATTCCACTGAATAGGGTGAGAGTTTGGTTGTTTTTCAGATTCGGTTATGATGACCTGAACAGGGCGGTGTCCACCTGGAACACAAGCAGCACACACAAAGAACAAATTAATCAAAATACAACAGAATAGATGACCTGCTGTCTTTGCTCCTGGCTTCGGAAAAAACCAAGACGTGTACCATTTAAAATGCAACAACTGAAACAACTGATAAACAGGTAAATGGTCCATCCCGTCCAGTTTGTTAAGACAACAAGTGCTATCATATTGTAACTCACCAAATTAAAAAGGGCATACAGTGAACGGCACACTCATTCAAATACAATGAACTTTGATGCTGCAAATGAAGCTAAAACCAACTTTGTTTTGATGATGATGAAAACTTTATTTGATTAGCATTCAACCCCCCCAAATGAAATACAATTACATATATACATACATACACATATTCAACAAAAAAAACATTTCAACAAGGGATGACGCTAATCAAAAAGGTATAGGCTGAAGCTCATGCTTATTATGCCTAACCTTTTTACAAAAACAAATTCAACAAGGTAACATGAAATATAAGAGCAAAAAAGAAAAGAAAAAACCTGAAGGACTTTAGAAAAATATATAAATAAATACAGTTCCATAATAATAATACAACCAAAAGTTACATTAATTACATTATTCTTCATACTTGATTTATATATTTCAGTTTTAAACATGTTTTTAAATAATGAAAGTGAAGTACACCTTTTTAATTCATTGTCACAGCTATTCCATAAATTAACACCTCTTACAGAAACACATCTTTGGTTTATATTTGTTCGTATCTTAGATTTTTTTGTAAATACTTGTTCCCTTCAAATCATTTCAACTCTCTCTGATTTCAAACAGCTTCTGAATATTGCGACAAAGTAAATTATAAATTGCTTATGTAATACCAGCAGATGCACCTATCTTGGCCTGGGTGAAGAGTAGTTACCAAGTTTTAAGCGTTTTTCATGAAAATAAGTTAATTTTAGCACACTGAGTCAGCACATCAATGCAGTGGTTTCAGGCTATAAATAAACTACAGCACTCAGAGCACTCTTGTTCAGTCTTTTAAAAGTGCTGTATGATTGTGCTAAAAGTATCAAACGTGTGTTGTTTCCTAACAGTGTTAAGATATTTACTGTGCGCTATGTTACTGTTTAGCGTTCTGTATTGTACTGACATACAATAATTACAGCCAAGATCTCACACATTCCACATGCAGTAGGTGGCAATATGCTCTTCTAAAGCTGGTTTGCAATCCACCAATAAACAAAGAAGTAGCAGTTTTGTTTAATTTATATGTAGAAAGTTTTAAGTTTATTTTCAAACTGTGGCTGATGAGATGACCAAGTGCTTTAAATCAGTAATTCATGATAGATTCAATTGTTCATCTGTAGAGCACGATCGATATATCGGCCAAAAAGCCCTTTTCAAAATACTCACTATCGGCCGAAATTTTGCCGATGTGTAGGTCACGCTTTTTATTAAGCCCACGTTGTGTAGACCTTATTTCTAGCATGAAAAACTTTTGTTTACTGCTAAGAGGTTGAAACATTCAGATTCACTGGTTGTCCGGAAGGGTTCTGGGAATTACTGCCGTTCGCCATTAACCCTCCGGGGCCGACGCTGTCGTATACGACGGCTAGGACCAAGCTTTACTAAATTGTAAATAACTTGTAAATTGTATTTCAGCTTTAGCTCATACCTTTTTTGTTAAGGGTACAAAAAAAGAACATTTTATTCATTTAAAAAAAATTATAATAATATCGGCTGATTTATTGGCTATCCCTGCTGAAAATCCCTGCTGGCTACGCTGGGGGGGGGGGGGGGGGGGCACTGGCTGTCAGGGGGCCTTGTGTGTGTTTCCTGGCCCTGGGGTTGGGCCTCACCTTTTGTCTAGGGACCGGGCCCCACCTTCGTATGGCTCGGTGGTCCCTACCTGTGCTTTGGATTCGGTGTTGCGGTGGCTCCTATGCCCCCCGTCCTTGCCGCCGCCTGCTCCCGCCTTCGGGGGCCGTGGCCCTGGAGGTGGGGTTCTGGGGCTCCCCCTATTGGTGGGCTCATGCCGGGGCCCTGTGTGCTTCCCTTGGGTATGGGGCTGCTCCCCATGCCTCCGTGAGGAGGGGTGGTGTCAGGGGTGCGTTCCGGCGCCATTGAGCCACACCCCTGTTGGTCTGTCGTGCTGCCTGGTGGCTCTGGGGGCTGCCCTTCCTGGCCCCTGTGCTCTTCCACTGCACTTTTTCTCCTGGTTTCTCCCGGGGCCCTGCGTCCTGGACCCATTTTCGTCGGTGCTCGCAGCCAGCAGTATGGCTTCTGACGTGCCGGAGTGGTCCATGTCATATGGTAAGGATCTGTACTCTTGTCTTGGCCCAACACACCAGCCACAGTAGTGATCAGATATTTAGCAGTGATCTGGGTCTCTGTGAGTGGATGGTTGTGTGTTTGTGGCCATCACCACAATTCGGTTTTGGGTGCTCTCAGGGGGATCAAGACTCTGGTGTCCTAGATTAGGGTATGGATGCTCACTAATTAGACAACACACTGTTGCTGTCACTGTTTGTTCATATGTAGTTGTTTGTCCTGGTATGTTGTATGGTTGGGGCCCCCGTCTCCTCGGTGTCTCACGTCACAGTTATTATCTTCACCACTCTCTACACCACTTTCGTTCTTGTCTTTGTGTTGTTTTGGTGGTGGGCCCTTCCTGACAGAAGTTGTCGGTTGGCTTTGAGTAGGATGTTGTAGGCTGATCGGGAAGGGCGGCTGGGGGTCACACACGCACCACATTCACTCACGCACTACACACCTTCTGTCTTGCAAAAATAAACTGCATATATGGGTATTAATGTTCATAAATGGTTCTGCCAGTGTGACATTTACTATTACTATATAATCAGATGGGGGGGGATAATAATCACATTATTCCCTTTGATTGCTTTGGGTTGAAGAGAGTCAGACTCAGATGAGCGACTGTGGTCCCAAATGACTCGTGTAGTGAAAGCAGGCGGACCAATTTTTATTGGGGGACCGTTCGTTCAATGTAAAGAAACCTCGTGAAGTATGGACAACATCGGGCCATAGCAGAAGTCCATCACAGGTGCTACACCAACTCAAGATAACCCTCTCAACTTGGGAGAACATGTAATCGTCATAATCATCCGTGAACTTGCTGGATCAACGCCATCCATATCCTCACTAGCCACTGTTTACATGCACTGTGAGACACTGGAACTCTGCTGATGCCACGGTGCATTCTGTGCATTAGTGAGGTTGTGGTAGCAAGTGCCCACATCAAGAGGGCCACCATCACTGTGGACATTCAACAGACGGACACTCACACGCGATCGTTTATGGTATAGATTAGTGTGCCTTGATAGAGAGAGTGGCGACCTGACGAGTAAAAAAAAAAAAAAAAAAAGTCATGTGACTCATGGTGCCCTCTTGGGTTCAAAATAACGTTTGTTGTTAATCATCTGCATGTAAATCCAGCTATTTCATTTATTTATTCGCTGAAAATGACAGTTGTGCATTTGGAGGCACTAATAGACACAATAAGGGCTTCAGATCCGAACAGAAGAAAAATTTGGTAAAATAAAGTCAGCTGTGTGAGATGGAAGCAACTTCATCATCAGAGCTTTGCGAGGTAGGTAAATTTATTGTTCAGTCCCATGTACAGTAAAACTCACCTAAACCGTCAGCATATACGATATTCGCAGTCACTGGACAAAAAAGTCCCAAAGTTTTTGTATTGTTTTCCATGTAATAAACACTGTATATAATGTATTTTGTACAACGGATTTTCGCTCACATCGGATAAAATGTCCCATCTGATCGCCATGTATTTCCATTAAAAACCCCTCGCATGTGGGACAGAGTCATTTCTGTCATTGCATGGCAATGAGTTACAGAACTGCAGCTGTATTAATCAGGCTATAAATTAATTAAATAAATCATGATAAATTGTACATTTATGTAAATTTGATAGCTTAATGACTTTTATATTTATTTTGATAGTATCTGTAGCTGGATGTGTTGCTGTATGTGGTTAAATGATTTTAAAAAAACATTGAAAACATTAAAGGTTCATTCAGTAGTTCAGTGCAGTTGAACCCAAAATGACACCATGTTCTGAGTTGACGCCTCTCTCTCAATTAAGGCACATTAGTATAGATTCTATCAACATGTCTGCCTGCTAGATGATTACTGGAGTGTTGATGGATTAAAGATGTGATTGTCAATGACAAAACGTGTCTGCACACAACCCTGTGTAAAGAGTTTACTGTGAATTTTACTGTAAAAGCAAAAGAAAATGAGGGAGAAATATACCAAACCAGGGACATAAAGCACTATTTTCTGGTTTCTTCACAGTGTTATGTTCTAAAATTCTAAATCACAAATCTACAAACTTATGGAAAAGATGTAGTATGAATTTAGCAAAACTAGATTCTTCCTTGTCTGTCTCTGTTACTATATGTGAAGCATGAAATGAGCCTGTCAGCTTCTTTGATTCCCAAAGCGTAGGTCTGGCGGCCACCAAGGCTGCCATTGCTTGTTACAATAAAGGACTTAAAGTATCACAGCATGATGCAAAATCCTAAATATGACGTCATGGTTTTAGGAAACTCCACTCAACTTTAATATATATTGTATAAAACCACATAGATCTCGTAGAAATTTGCTCTTTAGAACGCTGAAACGACAAAGGAATGTTCAAGGGCGCTTGGGTGTCCTGTCAATTTTTTTTTTTTTTCTTTAAACACACAGCAGACTCTGAACTTTGTGATCTGATGAAGAATGTTAAGATGCCCAACGAGAGCAGTGTGTACCAATGCATTACTGGAAATACGAGAGACAGCTGCTTTTACACATGCGCAGATGTAAAACAAACAAACAAACAAAATATCTGATTATTGGTACACCTGTACTGAAGAAATCGGAGTATTGGGGAGAAATCCAGGTGTGTTAATACAATTTCTCATAGTCAGATAACGGCCTTTATCTGATATTATCTGATAAAGCATATCAGATTTTGCCATTTTGACCAATTAATAATCATAAACAGCCAATAATCAGATAGCAACCAGATACGTGTATGTAAACAGGGCCAGTGTTTAGTAACCCAGCGGCTGGAGAAGGCCAAGGGGACGCTCACATTTCCCCTGGCTATGGTAGACAGATGTTACTTTTGACAGGTGGGGACAAACTGGATTTCTGCATTGGTGGTTGCCATTTATGACTCGAGGCAGTTCCATAGTATGGAGGATGCAGCAATAATATACACCAGCAGATTCTCCCAGACTCCTCCTTATGCCCATGTCACACCATGACAAATCAAAGAAATGTATTTAGGAGATTATATGAATTTTGGGTTTCAGTTTGTGCAAGTTTTTGTCCTAGAAAAGTCCTTTTCCCAACCACAAAATGAATTCCTTGTCAGCTGATGTCTGGCAAGTCTGTCAAGTTTTGTGTGTGCTCAAAATTTTGAGTTGACATCAGGTGGAGAGCTTTCCCGCCGCCTGCACATTTGTTTACCGTTTTGTCCTCTACTTGTTATTTACTTTTACGATACTCATTCATTTATATCCTATGTCTGGCCGATGTTTCAGACTGGGCTTCTAACTGTGAATTCTGTTTGAGTGGAGAGAGGACCTGATGCAGTTGTTGCAGGTCAGACTGAAGGATAAGACAGCATGGTTGTGTGCCTTTAATTTTTTTTTTTTTTTTTTTGGACCCCAAGAGAATGTGCCGCTGAGTTGTCGATTTTTATCTACATTTGCATTCAGACATCGGCGAATCCTGCTGAAATTCAACTTCCCCCTGTGCACATATATGTCTTGAAAGCAAGAGAATTGATCTGCTGAATACAGCTCTCTGTGTTCCAAGTGGAACTGTGACATCATCTGTCCATCAGAGCCACAAATCCACAGGAGACCGATGGATTATGAGATTTTACCATCAAAGAAAATATTTAAAATATGCAACTAATCAATTTGCTCTATCAGCCATGATCTGATATGGACTTTAAGTGGCTTATTAGCTACTTGGTTTGTTACAGCAGCAGACCATGATTTACAACAGTCCATGTTACTTAATGAGACTGCTGGCAACATGAAAGCTGAAATAGAATACAGGTTAGGAAAATAAAGGAAAACACGATCAAACCAGGATCAGTTTACTGTCATTACCTGCAGAAAATCAACAGTGAAGCACTGGAAATGAAAAAGTGGTTCAAACATATCTCCAAAGTAAACAGAAGTCATGTGGTGTACAAGCTTCTGACAAATGCTGTGCTGATAGAAAACGGGTAGCTTTTATAAAGAAATGAGGTTTTCAAACCACTTTTCCAAATAGCAGACCTGTAATCAACGTTTCTGAGCAAGTGGCTCGGTTAACCAGAAGTTGCTAGCAGATACGCAAGCCTCAAAAACAATCTGGGACCAATTACTGCCTATAACAGACCCACAGGCCACTGGTGAGGGGAAGGGTTAGATACAATCAGATGTGCTATGTGCATGCAAGTGGATACTCATTTATATGGCTACACAACATGTGTGCACATACTGCCCCAGCACTAAATACTTTACCACCAACTAACCATGCCAGTGTGCATCACCGAGTGGGCACATAATTGTCTACCTATATTTTGTATATGTGCAAACAAGTCTTCTGTCATAAAGACAGCTGCACAGCAAAGGTGTCCCAGTAAGTGCAATAGTACTGGGATCCAATGAGGAGTCACAGCAACAATCAGAAATGGAACAAAGGGACTAAATCACAACACAAAGAAAGACATAAGCACAGACCAAACATTTTTGTCTTTTCAGAAGATCTTTATAAAGCCAAATCTCGAAAGCATTTAAGGAAATCTTATTGAGCTTCCATTTTTACCTTTTATGGCAATTTACCCAGTAAGCCAACCAACACGGGCGTTTGGGTTTGCTTTTGCAGTGCTTAAATAGGAGCATGCCATACTTCGTATGCACGCGTACACACACACACACACAGCGAGTTCACAGCTGGTTGTTATTACAGCCACTTAACGGCAGAACACTGCCCTACATTTTGTATCTCCCAACAACCTGCTTCATACAAAGAGCAAACAAGAAATTTTCCAAGAAACTTTTCCTTTTGAAAATACCAGTCAAGCCTAAATTCCTGTTTCCAGTGTTGTGAGGAGAATTTGCACATATTGTGGAAGATATTACAGTTAAAGTCCTTAAAACAGTGCAACTGCAATTTGACAGCATACAATATTTCTCATGTTGCATTTTGTCAGGCAACCCTGCTGAAGTTTGTAACTAAATGTGACAATCACACTAGTAATTTCAGATGGACAGATGATGAATACATGAGCAATAATTAATACCACTGACACTGAGGCAAAACTGTGCTATTCCTAATAATTTGATAAAACAAATGCCACACCACAAATAATGTAAAATATATATATATATATATATATGTATCTCCAACAAGTACGTGTTGAGTAGCATTTACTGCTGTGCCTTTATAAATGTGAGGACGGGTTAACGCCATCACAGGGCTGGACTAACATGCCATGTGGGAATCTCATGCACTTAATGTGCACATCCGGTCAGACAATGTAAACAACAGATGGAAAAGCTCACCTAATATCACATAAAGGGTCTATTGCTTATTCACAGGACATTTTTACATAGAAAATCATTGTTAGGTGGAACTTTAAAAAAAAAAAAAAAAACATTTAAAGCATCATTCATTTAAGAGAGTCATTCCAGTAACACCCAAGGATCCTTCAAAGAACTAAGTCACTGGTTAGTGTCCAAGTCTCACAACCATGGATTAGCAGGAAAATCAGCCAAACCCCTAAGACTTGGACCTTTGTTCATCTGCAAAGATGTCAACATCATCTAGTTTTTTTTAAACTGTCTCTCCCACAACCATATGGACCTACACAGCAATAACGCTGTCTTAACAAAAGGGTTATGAATGCTGACAACTAGATTAATACAAAAGGTACCACACTACATTAACTCTAAAATTATAGTTGAAAACCCCAAATGTAAATATTGTCATACAGTGTAACATTGTTTTAAGGTTGTTCTTCACATTCTATTTGGTAGATGTCTGCGACAGCGTGTCTACAAACACTGTGGCACTTTGTACAGCTGTGGAGTCATACCACATGCTAACAAGAACAAAGGGTTGCAGCCATAGAAGAGGAAGTCACACCCTCTGCCATCACTGTTTCACATCAAAGTCAAGATCTTTAAGTTTAAAGTTTGTTATAGCAAACCTTGTTTGTTCCAGGCAGCAGCTGGAGAATAATTTTTAAAAGGTTGTTTTTTTTTTATCGTTACAGTAGGTATATATATATATATATATATATATATATATATATATATATATATATATATATATATATATGCTTGGATGGCATAGCAATCAGTAAATCTGTAACTTCCTGATCAAATTTATTTGAGAAGTCATAGAAAATGTCATAAGCACTGTCAACTGTGGGACCTTACATATCAGGTGTGTGTCTTTCCAAATCATGTCCAATAAACTGAATTTACCCCAGGTGGACTCCAGTTAAGCTGTAGAAACAGCTCAAGGGTGATCAGTGGAAACAGGAGCTAAATTTTGAGCTTCATGGCAAAGATTGTGAAAACCTATATACATGTGATTTAGTTTTTTCATTAATAAAATTGCAAAAACTCTTAAAAAAACAAAAAAAAAAACAAAAAAAAAAACCCTTTTTCACATTGTCATTACGGGTATTGTAGAATTTTGAGTAAAAAATTAATTCCATCCATTTTGGAATAAAGCTGTAGCGCTGTGAATGCTTTCTGGATGCACTGTATCAGACTGTGTGTAGTTCTTAACAATTGATGTATTGCTACTGCTCAACAAGTAAGAAAAAAAATAAAAGCTAGTGGTGTTTTGTGTTATGTCTTCCCACTTCCAAGGCAAAACAAAGCAAAAACATAATCTATATCTTACCAGTGTAGGAGTGCTGGGGTTCACAGCTGAGCTCTCCAATGCCGTTGCCATAGCAGTAGCACTTATACATGATTCCATGGATGATTTTGTCCCATGATTCCCCAACGTGATAGAATGCTCTTGTCTCAGGCTCCTGGCACTGGTCTGAAGGTAGATTAATACAGACCATGTCATATAGCAGGAACTATCAACAGGTGTTCACATTCTGGCACCAAGACTGTTCCACTCACAATCAAAAGTTCAACGCTGTTGAAGTGACTAAGCACAGAAATATACAAAACTAGCACAGCAGGACAAGCAATAGAATCATTACATGTGAAAATTGCCAACCTGTCCATCATTAATGGCAAGACAACCACATTTATCAAGTACAACTGCAACGTTTTGAGAAATGTAACAATACTAGCACTCAAGTTTGGATTGTCCTCAAGAGGTAATTTCTCACAGTTACTTCCCAACATATCTGACTGTGTTTATTTATTGTACATTTTTTCCTGTAAGATGTTAGCAGGTGACACCCAGAAGGATCTTACTCAGAAGAGGTTTTCCATATCTCGCTGATATTAAAGCATCATCCAATAATGGGCCTCTGTCACCCTCAAGATTTTAGTACCATTTTATTGTTTATGTAGTGTTCAACTCAAGTGTGGTACATTTAACACCACATTATTACGGCCGAGTGGATCCTTTGGTACTTTGTATGTCACGTGACACGGCTCATTCGTCCCATTTGTGTTGTGTTGCATTTAGCGTGTCAATTGGTTCCATTTACCATGCAAATTTGGTTCCATACGTTTTGTACCAGTGCACACTGCGACCGCCGCCCACTAGTGGGGGTGGCATTTACCTAAACATGGTAAACACGGAGCTTGTTTTGGTCACGGTCGAGGATTTGAACAAGGTAATTGACGGTGCTAATTCTTCTAACACACACACACACACACACACAAATCCACTACGCCGTAAGCCGTCTGGAGGCATGAAGAGCTGTTAGGATGAAGAGGATGAAGTTACGATGAAAACCTGGAAGAAATTTCTGAAGCGATTTTTGCTGGACTGTGGAAGTACACAAGTTTTTTTTTTTTTGGAAGTTCATGAAGTCAGTGCGTGACATCATAAATTACATCGTCAGAATTATTTTTGAACTATCTGACTGTTTTTGCAAATTGACTGAGAACAATTTTGGACTCCTATTTAAAGTTTGTGTTGGACTGTTGATGTCAAAGCACCAGTAACGAACACCAAAATGTAAATCCCTTTTCTGTTGTTTATAAATGAATAAACTATCAAATAACAAGGATCTATTTTAGCCGTTATATAAAACAAATAATGAATGTTTTTTAATTCTTTCAATGGAATGAATATTTCATGAGGTAAAAGATGGAACGTATCATCTTTCACCTCATGAAATATTCGTACCATTGAACTCATAAACACTCATTATTTGTATATTAGCATAATCTTAAAGTTGTACATAATAATGAATGTAATTAAGAAACATCATTTACATCCTCTTCGCATTCAAGCTAACGAAGCCAGAGAACACACCTATCTGCAGACAAGCTAGTTTTTCCCTGTGCTGTAACCGTGGAGGGTTTGTTCAATGTAAATGTTGAGCGCCTGGCTGGGTGGGTTAATCTCATGGACGATGTGTATATGAGGTCTATTAGAAAAGTATCCGACCTTATTATTTTTTTCAAAAACCATATGGATTTGAATCACGTGTGATTAATATCAGACATGCTTGAACCCTCGTGGGCATGCGAGACTTTTTTCACGCCTGTCGGTTACGTCATTCACCTGTGGGCAGTCTTTGAGTGAGGAGTTGCCCACCCTCTCGAAGATTTTTTCATTGTTTAGAAATGGCTCAGAGACTGCTGCTTTGTTTGATCAAAATTTTTTCAAAGCTGTAAGGCACAACTGAGTGGACACCATTCGATAAATTCAGCTGGTTTTCGGTAAAAATTTTAACGGCTGATGAGAGATTTTGGTCTGATAGTGTCGCCGTAAGGACGGCCCACGGCGCCTGACGGCGATCTGTGCTTCGAGGCGGCAGCGTCTCGCCGTTTCAAGTTGAAAACTTCCACATTTCAGGCTCTGTTGACCCAGGAAGTCATCAGAGAACAGAGAACTTCCAGAAGTCGTCGGCATGAGGAGTTTATTCGGACATTCCATTGTTAACGGACATGTTGTAATGAAAGAACATGCGGGCAGAGTCGCATGTCGGGCCGGACCCGACCGTGGGGGGTCGCGACAGGAAAAACACCTCCATTGGAAACCTTAACGGGCAAGTTGGAACATGCCCAAGCTGTTAAACAATTTCTCAGTTACTCACTTGTTGAAAGCCATCATAAGCCGCCTGAATTTTACAAATGGTTTTCAACACGGAGGTGTTTTTCCTGTCGCGGCGCACACAGATTTGCCAAGTCGTCACGGAAACGACTTGGCGAATTTGCGCGCACGTCTTTCATTAAAAAATGTCCTTAAACAGTGGAATGTCCGCATAAACTCATGCCGGCCTCTTCTGAATCTTCTCTGTTCTCTCACGACGTCCTGGGTGAATTAAGCCTTAAATTAGGATGTTTTCAGGTCGAAACAGGCCGACGGCGGTGCCTGGAAGCGCTGCAGGACGTCCCGTTCTGTGGGAAGTCCTTACACAGACAGAAACACCCCATAATCTCTCATCAGCCGTTAAACTTTTCACCGAAAACCAGCTTAATTTCTCGAATAGTATCCACTCAGATATTCCTCACAGGTCCAGAAAAAATTTTGATAAAGCAACGCGCGCCGTCTGGAGCAGCGTGTGAAACAAAGGAATTCAGCCGAGAGGGCGGGACCACATCTCACTCAAAGCTTGCCCACAGGGAAATGACTTCACCGACGCGTGCAAAAAACTCACGCATGCGCACGAGGGTTCAAGCATGATTGATGGAATCGCACGTCATTCAAATCCATATAGTTAAAAAAAAAATAAAAAGGGTCGGTTTATTGTCTAATAGACCTCGTATATAGTGGACAAAGCCTCTGTTATGTCACCTAGTGGTTTTCGAAAGAACAGTTTTGAAGTTCAAACAGAGCGGCTCTGGATGTTCCCATCTTAGCAATCCTTACTCCGCCTAAGTCCCAGCCAACCCAGAAATGGGTAAAAAGATCCTGCATACCCTGGGTGGGAGGAATAAAGCCAGAACATGTCCATATCTCAGACTCATGGGGCTATTCCACAGAGCGCCATTTATTCCCGTTAAATTTTTCCCTTAATCAGGGCACGTTTTGAAGCCGCTTTGTCAATCTTGAACAAACTTGGTATACGTAGTTATTCCGGCCATCACTGGCACCAGTTTTGAAATCAAGGTCAAATTTTTGAAACTGTTCAAAAAATTAATCCCAGTTCGCAAACTTCTCCCTAGTATATGACAACATCCAGGTGTTCATTGTCTTAACAGCTTCAATCTTGTCCAAACTATGTTAAAGTGGTATTCCTTGTGAATACGGCTTGAAACTTGTTTGATCGTGTGCCATCAGGGTAAAAATTTGATGCTGAAGCAGCGTATGGTGCGATTGTGGCAGAGAGCGCAGCTACTTACTTTCATCTTCAGGGAGGTTGCTGGGTCTGCACTTTGTAAACCAGCCAGTTGCCAGGTCTGCACTTTATAAGTCAGACTGTTAGCCAGATTAAGCAGTTTTATCCTGTTTTTTTTAAACACTATTTTGGATCATGGGCAATTGTAGTAGAACGGCGTCTGTCAGCTCTTCTCACAACTGAATATTTAATTCTGGTATATCCAAGCTCCTTATTGGTTGAGCACACCTGTCAGCATTAATTAGCTGTGGTTGCAGCAGCAAGAGTGAAAAACACCTGCTGGGCAGATGCTCTCCACAAACAGAAGAGTTGGGCAATCTTGTATCAAAGCATATTTTTACAGACTGGGTTGTGGTTTTCATGGCATGTGGCTTTGGTGCTGGTATTAAAAATTCTGACCAGCTTATGGCCTCAGTAACTGTGGAGCTAAAGTTGCCAAGCTGTTGGTTCTTGCGAACACAAAATAAACACCCAAATTTCACTCAAAAGAAATACGGGGGCACAAACGTCCCGTTACTACAATTAACTGCACAATTTATATCATTACATATATTTAGGGAATAACCCTGTTGTGTCTGTTGATTTGTAGATGTTCATGCTGGCTATACGGTCGCAAAGTGGTAAAAAGGAGATTTAAAATGGCTATCTGCTACAGTATAATAACATGAACTTCCGCAAATCATCAGACACAAGGGGGTTATTCCCATTCTAATTCAATTCCATTATTTGCACGGTTTATTTTTCTGTAGGTAATTCGGTCGGCGAGGCTCACCGTCGAGCCGAGGCAGCATCATTCCAACAGTTGTCAGGGCGCGGAGTAATCCCTCAAACGTGAAAATCCATCATATCCATCAAATGTGAAACGTAATTCTGTATCAGAATCCACATCAATACTTTCGTATGGTAGCTTAAATTCACCTATTTTGGCGACGGCGGTACGCGACTTTCTCTCGTTCTCAGCTAACAGCGCTAACAGCCAGCAGCGCGCACAGCCGGTGTTCCGTCAAATTGCGCGTCTCATCGCATGAATGGGCAGTTCTGCATCCCAACAATATTTCACATCCGTGCACATGTGCAGTTGCGCGGAGGATAGGAATGACATTTGACAGAAATGACATCTTGTCAGAACACTGGTCAGGGTGCGGAGTAATACATCCAAATGTGAAACAGTCAAATATTTTGCGACCGTTACCCTGATATTATACGGTCTGAAATCTCACACGCTTAACCAGTCAGATTCGCAGAAAAACTAATTGGATTAGAATTGTAAATGTAACGCAATGCTAAAATGCCCTTGGCATCTGCAGGAGGGCGTGCATGTGCATACATGAGCTTTTGAAAAGACCAGAAGTTACCTTTGACCGCGTGTGATGCGCATGCATGCTGACGATCGCGAGATGACTTGTAAATCACACCAAACGTCTTATCAGGTTACAAAAATAGCATTTTCCGTTATTTAAGTGTTTATTTCTCACTAGCTTTTACATAATATATGAGAAACAGGATTCCACATTGGGGGAGGTGATGGTCTAGTGGTTAAGTGTTGGGCTTCAGACCAGAGGATCCTTGGTTCAAACCCCAGCATGACCGGAAAATCACTAAGGGCCCTTGCTCCCAGTGTGTAGCGAGCACCTTGTATGGCAGCACCCTGACATCGATGTTTGAGTGTGTCTGGGTAAATTGTAAAGCGCTTTGAGCATCTGATGCAGATGAAAAAACGCTATATAAATGCAGTCCATTTATTAGCAGCCAGAGAGAGACCAGCCAGTGATGTCACAGTGCATCTCTACTTTAATTGGCTGCATTGGAAAAAACCAACGCTTAACAGCATAGTCATCTCAAACGTAGTGGGTCACTAAACTTTACCATGATATTTAATGTAGTCAATCGAACTAGGTATTGTAGGTTAGTTAGTCCACTGCCATGGAACCTAAACAGCTTGTTTTGAACTCCTGCAAGGAGCTTTGAGTGCTCTTAAAAACTGAAGCCTCAGAGCTTCAGCTTTATCAGCATCAAACAACTGCACAAATGTTTTTAACTGTCCAGTATCTGTATCAGTATTGTATCTAAACATTAGACTCAACATGACTCACACAAAGGTAAAGCGAATATAACTACAGACATATCTTTACAGAATCAAAAGTTGCCTTAAATTTCCTCTTTTAACAAAGAACTGACTCTCCAGATATTTCTATGGCTGGAATGTCATAAGTTGAAGGACTGTTATCACTTGGCCAGGAGTAAGGCGCAGAAAGCCCCCACCTTCTCACAAAGTGACCAGTCTTCCCAAACATTCCCTGACACAATTTATGACACCTCAGGAGAGCTTCAACAGTCCGTAATGGATAAAAGATACTTGTTGGAACAGGTCTGGACAAACCCATTTGAAATACAGCAGGATTCTCCCTACAGATAGCAGCTCAATGAAACCTAAAATCTCAACCAGTCGATGACAAAAGACTAAAAGCAACCAAAAGTCATAAAAGCAACCAACATTGGGATGGAACTACTGCACCTCCTTTTGGATCAGGTTGGGAAGAACACAGACCGTTCAATACATGAATATACTTTATGTTAACAAAAGAGAGAAAATAATTTCTTTTCCTGTTGTTTTTGAGTTAACCAAAGACAAAATTGATATTCCAATTTAATCTGTTACACATTTTTTCCATGTGACATTCCTTTAATAACTCCTGGTGCATGTTTAAATGTTATTTGTTGAATTATTAATAAATTGTCATGGGGAAAACAGTGTTTCTGTTAATCACTTCCCTTTTCTAGGATGGATTTAGGAAATTCAGTCAGCTTATATTTTGCTAGCCAAAGAACAAAGTCGTTCTGTGTCATTCATTGTATCTGATGTGCTTTTCGAATAACTTTCGTTTGGGGATAAACCTGATGGCAAATGGGGGGAGCTTATGACCATGTGCTTGGACTCTTTAAAATGACCCTGAAATAAAGGAACACTCTCTTCTTTGGCTGCTTTTCCACTCTCTTCTTCGGTCCCTCTTACAACTTTACTTCTTGGACTCGCTTCCAATAACTCTCTCTCTAGTCTTTGCTCATGACTTTTGAATCATTGTTTCTTTTTGTGCCGTAAGCCCGAGGCCATCAAATTTGTCCATCTGTTATTGCAAAGACATTGCGTTTGTCGGTCCATCAGCATAAGTCCAGTTCTATTATTGCCAGAGTCTTCAAATTCACAGGAAACATTCTTGGAACACAGACCTTGGACAAGTTCAAAGATGGCTAACCCTGACCTATTTTAAGAGACTAAAAAGTCACATTCTGTTTCATTCTGTTTTGTTGTTATTATTTATTTATTTATTTATTTTGGGAGGGAGGGGCGGGGTGACAGCCAATCACAGTAGAGCCGCACCGTGACGTCAGTGACTGGTCCAGCTAGCTGCAAACTCTGTTTCCTTTGTGTGTAAATATTACCTCTGTTATAATTATATAAAAGCTAGTGAGAAATACTGTAAACACTTCTGAAACTATAAACTCTGTTTTTGGAACCTGATAACGCCTCTGAAGTGATTTACAAGATATTTCACAGATGTTAGCGTGGTGACGTCACAGTCTGGTCTAGCTAGTTGCAAACTCCATTTCGTTTGTGTGTAAATGTAACCTCTTCCTCATATATTTTGTAAAAGCTAGCAAGAAATAAACACTACTAAGACTGAAAATGCTGTTTTTGTAACCTGGTAATACCTCTGGAGAGATTTACAAGACATACAGTGGATGTCAGCATACACGCTAACTTCGACTAAATCAAAGCTAACTTGCGCTCTTTTCAAAAGCTCGCGTATGCACACACACACACACACACACACACGGCTTCCTACAGATGCGAGATAAAACGTAAATACTTTTTAGAACTGATTGATAGAGGGGCTTTACTGAACATGTACAAATTGTATGTAACACAATAGGATCTTAATAATTATGTAAATAGCAAAAAATGTGTAATTAATTATACACACACACACACACTTTTCACTGGGATACCAATTAAACAACTACAAATTATAAAGAAGATAATGCTCATACGGCTGAGGGTATTTTAGCATTGCATTATATTTAATATTTTTTAAGGCACGAGTCAAGTCCTCAAGTCCCTTTGAAGACAACTTCCGAGTTGAGTTTTTCAAATTGAGAGTGAATTTGCCAGTCTCCCAATTTGTTATTTTTCTGCTCAATGCCAAAAGCGTTTTTTGTTGACTTAAATTTTTCTCCACAACTTTTTTTTGCAAAGCTTTGAACTTTTTCTAAAATTTTACAAGGACTTCAAACTGATCTTTCACAGGTTTTAGAAGCTGGTGGAGCATTTTTGATAGCAAACACCAAATCCTTCATCCTGGGTCACTCAGTGAACCAACTTCTATGGACCCATCACGTTTGGTCCCACTGTAAAACCAACCAAGCAGTCTGCACACCTGTAGTCCAGAGAGACACAGTGGTTAACCCAATGCAGGTGAAACAAGGTCATCAAGTGGACCAGAACCGGACCGCTCACTCCACCCAATCCTAGGACCTAGATAAGTGAATCTTCAAGTGTTCAGACAGTCTTTGCTGTCAATAAAGTGGCTATTCTATGTTCATTTTCTTAATAATAATAAACTTGTGGACCCAAAATTCACCGCTAAATTTCCACCAGGTCTATTCTTATTAAACTTCTGTATTTCTTCTTTCATTTTGCTTGCTTACCACATCTCATCATGTCAGTAATAAAACTACAACACCAATTCCAATGAAGTTGGGACGTTGTGCAAAATGTAAATAAAATCAGAATACAATGATTTGCAAAACCTCTTCAACCTATATTCTATTGAATACACCACAAAGACAAGATATTTAATGTTCAAACTGATAAACTTTATGGTTTTGCAAATATTTGCTCATTTTGAAATGGATGCCTGCAACATGTTTCAAAAAAGCTGGGACATTGGTATGTTTATCACTGTGTTACATCACCTTTCCTTTTAACATCACTCAATAAGCGTTTGGGAACTGAGGACACTAAATGCTGAAGCTTTGTAGATGGAATTTTTTCCCATTCTTGCTTGATGTATGACTTCAGCTGTTCAACAGTCCAGGGTCTCCATTGTCGTATTTTGAGCTTCATAATGCGCCATACATTTTCAATGGGCAACAGGTCTGGACTGCAGGCAGGCCAGTCTAGTACCCACAGTCTTTTACTATAAAGCCACGCTGTTGTAACACGTGCAGAATATAGAGTGGCATTGTCTTGCTGAAATAAGCAGGGGACATCCGTGAAAAAGACGTTGCTTGGATGGCAGCATGTTTTGCTCCAAAACCTGGATGGACCTTTCAGCATTGATGGTGCCATCACAGATGTGTAAGTTGCCCATGCCATGGGCACTAACACACCCCCATACCATCACAGATGCTGGATTTTGAACTTTGTGCTATTAACAATCTGGATGGTCTTCTTCCTCTTTTGTCTGGAGGACACGACGTCCATGATTTTCAAAAATAATTTGAAATGTGGACTCATCAGACCACAGCACACTTTTCCGCTTTGCGTCTGTCCATTTCAAATGAGCTCGGGCCCAGAGAAGGCGGCGGCATTTCTGGATGTTGTTGATGTATGGCTTTCGCTTTGCATGGTAGAGTTTTAACTTGCACTTGTAGCGACGAACAGTGTTAACTGACAATGGTTTTCTGAAGTGATACTGAGCCCACGCGGTAAGATCCTTTACATAATGATTTTTAATGCAGTGCCACCTCAGGAATCGAAGGTCAGGGGCATTCAATGTTGGTTTTCCGCCTTGCCGCTTATGTGTAGAAAGTTCTCCAGATTGTCTTAATCTTCTGATTACATTATGGACTTAACCTGTTCACCTGTGGAATGTTCCAAACAGGTGTTCTTTGAGCATTCATCAACTTTCACAGTCTTTTGTTGCCACTGTCCCAGCTTTTTTGAAATGTGTTGCAGGCATCATTTCAAAATGAGCAAATATTTGCACAAAAACAAAAAAGTCTATCAGTTTGAACATTAAATATCTTGTCTTTGTGGTGTATTCAATTGAATATAGATTGAAGAGGATTTGCAAATCATTGAATTCTGTTTTTATTTACATTTCACACATCCCAGCTTCATTGAAATTGGGGTTATATGAATTATTCTTCATATTCTCAAAATCTCAGTCACATGTGTTTGTACCTGTACATATGTAAATAAATGTGTAAATGTTATGTCTGTTTTTCTTATGTCCAGCTGAAGACAGATGTTTTATCAATCGTATCCAGAACGTATGACTTTCAGATCAAAGACTGACTATTGATCATAACATGATCAAGTATGCAGGTCGCACCCCTTTCAAGGTATTTATTTAAATATTGCTTTAACTTATACTCAACAAAAATATAAATGCAACACTTTTGGTTTTGCTCCTGTTTTGTATGAGATGAACTCAAAGATCTAAAACTTTTTCCACATACACAATATCACCATTTCCCTCAAATATTGTTCACAAACCAGTCTAAATCTGTGATAGTGAGCACTTCTCCTTTGCTGAGATAATCCATCCCACCTCACAGGTGTGCCATATCAAGATGCTGATTAGACACCATGATTAATTGCACAGGTGTGCCTTAGACTGTCCACAATAAAAGGCCACTCTGAAAGGTGCAGTTTTGTTTTATTGGGGAGGGATACCAGTCAGTATCTGGTGTGACCACCATTTGCTTCATGCAGTGCAACACATCTCCTTTGCATAAAGTTGATCAGGTTGTCAATTGTGGCCTGTGGAATGTTGGTCCACTCCTCTTCAATGGCTGTGCGACGTTGCGACGACGAACTGGAGTCAGGTCGAGACCCCGATGAGGACGATGAGCTTCCCTGAGACAGTTTGACAGTTTGTGCAGAAATTCTTTGGTTATGCAAACTGATTGTTTCAGCAGCTGTCTGAGTGGCTGGTCTCAGACGATCTTGGAGGTGAACATGCTGGATGTGGAGGTCCTGGGCTGGTGTGGTTACACGTGGTCTGCGGTTGTGAGGCTGGTTGGATGTACTGCCAAATTCTCTGAAACGCCTTTGGAGACGGCTTATGGTAGAGAAATGAACATTCAATACACGAGCAACAGCTCTGGTTGACATTCCTGCTGTCAGCATGCCAACTGCACGCTCCCTCAAATCTTGTGACATCTGTGGCATTGTGCTGTGTGATAAAACTGCACCTTTCAGAGTGGCCTTTTATTGTGGGCAGTCTAAGGCACACCTGTGCACTAATCATGGTGTCTAATCAGCATCTTGATATGGCACACCTGTGAGGTGGGATGGATTATCTCAGCAAAGGAGAAGTGCTCACTATCACAGATTTAGACTGGTTTGTGAACAATATTTGAGGGAAATGGTGATATTGTGTATGTGGAAAAAGTTTTAGATCTTTGAGTTCATCTCATACAAAATGGGAGCAAAACCAAAAGTGTTGCGTTTATATTTTTGTTGAGTGTATATCCGTTACATTTACTGCTGCCCCTATGTGAAGCGATTTCAGTACGGTACAAAGGCTATGGGGTTAGAGATGTCATGCAAAAACTTCGTATGTAGTTTAGTGAATATAGTTATTTTCCCCATACAGCAGTGTAATCCTGTACAAAATTTACAGCTTTCAATGATGCAGTCTTTAAGACAACACATTTGTCAACCTACCAATAGCATCACACTTCCAACGGCCACGCCCTTGTCCGAAGCAGGTGCAGTTCATCATGTAGCCTTCCTCATGCTGTTTGGTGAAGGTTTGGTTCACCTCGTAGGTCAGGCCATCCACAATACACTGGTCTGCAAACAATCACACAAACTGGTTAAGTACTTCACTATTTTTTAACACATTTGTTATTTGTGTGTGTGTGTGTGTGTGTGTGTGTGTGTGTGTGTGTGTGTGTGTGTGTGTGTGTGTGTGTGTGTGTGTGTGTGTGTGTGTGAGAGAGACAGAGAGAGAAATTTGTTTTTGGAGGGCACTGAATAATTGTGCTGGTTCATATTTAACCTTTAGAAGGTGAGCAATTACATCACCATGTGACATGTCTCCTCTTCACTCAGCAAATATTAATATAAGGGCCTCACACTGGAAAACTGGGCTCACAGTGTAAACCTTTGAAAAAGTGCCATGTATGCTTTTTCTGCTGCTTGATGCCACACTGGCATGACATCATTTCAGGACCAAATCAAATCAATTTTATTTATATAGCGCCAAATCACAACAAACAGTTGCCCCAAGGAACTTTATATTGTAAGGCAAGGCCATACAATAATTACGGAAAAATCCCAACGGTCAAAACGACCCCCTGTGAGCAAGCACTTGGCGACAGTGGGAAGGAAAAACTCCCTTTTAACAGGAAGAAACCTCCAGCAGAACCAGGCTCAGGGAGGGGCAGTCTTCTGCTGGGACTGGTTGGGGCTGAGGGAGAGAACCAGGAAAAAGACATGCTGTGGAGGGGAGCAGAGATCAATCACTAATGATTAAATGCAGAGTGGTGCATACAGAGCAAAAAGAGAAAGAAACACTCAGTGCATCATGGGAACCCCCCAGCAGTCTACGTCTATAGCAGCATAACTAAGGGATGGTTCAGGGTCACCTGATCCAGCCCTAACTATAAGCATTAGCAAAAAGGAAAGTTTTAAGCCTAATCTTAAAAGTAGAGAGGGTGTCTGTCTCCCTGATCTGAATTGGGAGCTGGTTCCACAGGAGAGGAGCCTGAAAGCAGAAGGCTCTGCCTCCCATTCTACTCTTACAAACCCTAGGAACTACAAGTAAGCTTGCAGTCTGACAGCGAAGCGCTCTATTGGGGTGATATGGTACTATGAGGTCCGTAAGATAAGATGGGACCTGATTATTCAAAACCTTATAAGTAAGAAGAAGAATTTTAAATTCTATTCTAGAATTAACAAGAAGTCAATGAAGAGAAGCCAATATGGGTGAAATATGCTCTCTCCTTCTAGTCCCTGTCAGTACTCTAGCTGCAGCATTTTGAATTAACTGAAGGCTTTTCAGGGAACTTTTAGGACAACCTGATAATGATGAATTACAATAGTCCAGCCTAGAGGAAATAAATGCATGAATTAGTTTTTCAGCATCACTCTGAGACAAGACCTTTCTAATTTTAGAGATATTGCGCAAATGCAAAAAAGCAGTCCTACATATTTGTTTAATATGCGCATTGAATGACATATCCTGATCAAAAATGACTCCAAGATTTCTCACAGTATTACTAGAGGTCAGGGTAATGCCATTCAGAGTAAGGATCTGGTTAGACACCATGTTTCTTTTTCTTCATGTTTCCATATTTGTGGGGCCAAGTACAATAACTTCAGTTTTATCTGAGTTTAAAAGCAGGAAATTAGAGGTCATCCATGTCTTTATGTCTGTAAGACAATCCTGCAGTTTAGCTAATTGGTGTGTGTCCTCTGGCTTCATGGATAGATAAAGCTGAGTATCATCTGCGTAACAATGAAAATTTAAGCAATGCTGTCTAATAATACTGCCTAAGGGAAACATGTATAAAGTGAATAAAATTGGTCCTAGCACAGAACCTTGTGGAACTCCATAATTAACCTTAGTCTGTGAAGAAGATTCCCCATTTACATGAACAAATTGTAATCTATTAGATAAATATGATTCAAACCACTGCAGCGCAGTGCCTTTAATACCTATGGCATGCTCTAATCTCTGTAATAAAATTTTATGGTCAACAGTATCAAAAGTAGCACTGAGGTCTAACAGAACAAGCACAGAGATGAGTCCACTGTCTGAGGCCATAAGATCATTTGTAACCTTCACTAATGCTGTTTCTGTACTATGATGAATTCTAAAACCTGACGAAACTCTTCAAATAGACCATTCCTCTGCAGATGATCAGTTAGCTGTTTTACAACTACCCTTTCAAGAATTTTTGAGAGAAAAGGAAGGTTGGAGATTGGCCTATAATTAGCTAAGATAGCTGGGTCAAGTGATGGTTTTTTAAGTAATGGTTTAATTACTGCCACCTTAAAAGCCTGTGGTACATAGCCAACTAATTAAGATAGATTGATCATATTTAAGATCGAAGCATTAATTAATGGTAGGGCTTCCTTGAGCAGCCTGGTAGGAATGGGGTCTAATAGACATGTTGATGGTTTGGAGGAAATAACTAATGAAAATAACTCAGACAGAACAATCGGAGAGAAAGAGTCTAACCAAATACCGGCATCACTGAAAGCAGCCAAAGATAACGATATGTCTTTGGGATGGTTATGAGTAATTTTTTCTCTAATAGTTAAAATTGTATTAGCAAAGAAAGTCATGAAGACATTACTAGTTAAAGTTAAAGGAATACTCGGCTCAATAGAGCTCTGACTCTTTGTCAGCCTGGCTACAGTGCTGAAAAGAAACCTGGGGTTGTTCTTATTTTCTTCAATTAGTGATGAGTAGTAAGATGTCCTAGCTTTACGGAGGGCTTTTTTTATAGAGTTATACCACGGAGTCAGGCACTTCTGATTTAAAGCTCTCTTTTTCAGAGGAGCTACAGCATCCAAAGTTGTCTTCAATGAGGATGTCAAACTATTGACGAGATCTCACTCACAGAGTTTAGGTAGCTACTCTGCACTGTGTTGGTATATGGCATTAGAGAACATAAAAAAGGAATCATATCCTTAAACCTAGTTACAGCGCTTTCTGAAAGACTTCTAGTGTAATGAAATTTATTCCCCACTGCTGGGTAGTCCATCAGAGTAAATGTAAATGTTATTAAGAAATGATCAGACAGAAGGGAGTTTTCAGGGAATACTGTTAAGTCTTCAATTTCCATACCATAAGTCAGAACAAGATCTAAGATATGATTAAAGTGGTGGGTGGACTCATTTACATTTTGAACAAAGCCAATTGAGTCTAATGACAGCCTCAACACTGCATTTAATCTGTCATTCTCAGCATCTATGTGGATGTTAAAATCGCCCACTATAATTATCTTATCTGAGCTAAGCACTAAGTCAGACAAAAGGTCCGAAAATTCACAGAGAAACTCACAGTAACGACCAGGTGGACGATAGATAACAACAAATAAAACTGTTTTTTGGGACTTCCAATTTGGATGGACAAGACTAAGAGTCAAGCTTTCAAATTAATTAATAAGCTGGAATGGAAGATTGCTGATAATCCTCTGCCTCGGCCCGTGCTACGAGCGTTCTGGCAGTTAGTGTGACTCGGGGGTGTTGACTCATTTAAACTAACATATTCATCTTGCTGTAACCAGGTTTCTGTAAGGCAGAATAAATCAATATGTTGATCAATTATTATATCATTTACTAACAGAGACTTAGAGAGAGACCTAATATTTAATAGACCACATTTAACTGTTTTAGTCTGTGGTGCAGTTGAAGGTGCTATATTATTTTTTCTTTTTGAATTTTTATGCTTAACCAAAACAAAACTTGTCTCCTCGGCCACTCTTGCATCCCAAGCCCCACCTCTCTCTTGATCAGAGGTATTTTTAGCTTCTAAATGTGATTTCTGGGAACATTTCTGTAAAGTAGATGCAGTGTATCATATTAGGGGAAAAAAAGAAAAAAGCTATGCACTGTTTCTTTATAAACAGTGGGAGGGGCAACAGTTTCACAGGGCAGGATTCATGTGTGGAAATGTGGATGCGCAGCCAGACACTAAATAAATGCCACAGTAAAGCTCAGAGCACAGATGGAGTGCTGTTTCATTCTCTACACAAGAGGCCACGAAGCCACTGAAACAGTTCTCAGCTGTTATACTGACATGTAAAATCTGAGTTAGAGCACCTTTAATTTGGGAGTAGGCAACGCAGCTCCATTCTCCTCGTCCATTGCCAACGCAGGTGCATCGCATCATATGACCCAAAACATCATGTCGCTTGTCCCACTGGTCTCCAATGTGGTACATCAGCCCTTCATTGGTTGTACACACTTCTTCATACGCTGCAACAAAGACACACAGTTACAAAAGATGGATTTATTCCAATGACAGGACTGACATAAAAGCAATTCCCTAAATGTTTTACACTGAGACATTCTAATGTTTTAAACCTAATAACCAGCCTGCAATAGAAGCAAACTCACAATATTAGATGAAACAGACCACATAAACCATCCACCCCACATTCACACACACACACAGCAAAATAAAAGCAGATGTGGCACTGTGAAAGAATTCCCCTTTTGGATTTCATTGATAGTACAATATAATTATTGCAGCTGCAGATGATACAAACCCACAGAACACCTGTATACAGGAGGAAAAAATGCCATGTGCTCTCCAATAATTATAGACATTGAGAAGAGTCTTTATCAGGACAGAAATGAAGCTCCGGCATTCTATGAAAGACGTCTTGGTGTGAGTGTCACAGAAAAACATGACTCTGTCATCTGACTGCTGAATCGATCTTTTTAGATTTTATAGACTTGTGTCCACTTGGAAGATATAAATCATATGTACAGCTTAAAAGAAACCCTAGATGTAACCAAGTTAGCTAAAGGTTTTGTTTATTGTAAAACACACTTACATATAAATCATTTGACTGGAACTATTTTACTTGGACGACCTACCTGTGATGTTGATACAATATGTCTGTGGATCACGCAGATAGATTTTTGTACAGTTCATTTAACCTTTCTAAAAGCATTCTAGTCTGCAAGAACTCTTCAAATTAAGCCTACAACGGTCACTAGATGACCGTGCTACTCTGGTACACTCCAAGAACATGTTCAAGAAGCTGCACAGGACATTGTGCTAAGACATTTGAAAGAACAGCTTTTAATGTTTTGGCAAACAAACTCGGGCACAAATGGATCCATTTTAAAGCAAAGTTAAAACAGCTGTTGAAGAATGAGAAGATGTGGAAATGCATCTCCTTTTCATGCATAAAATTCTTTAAAATAAATGTTATGATGGCATTTTTCAAACACTATGAACAGGGTGATGGCTCAATCTTAAGATTATAACTCTTATCTATATATCTAATTTACCTTGGAAAATGAGTGTCTAAATTAAAACACAGAATTTCATTATATTGCACAAAAGTCAATCATTCCAGAATAAAAGTGTCATCCCTGAATATAGATAAATATATAATTTAAGGGGGAGATGGACACTCATATTGTGTATGTATTGAAGATGTGGTATTTGATAACATTCTTTTGTGGAGTTAAGTCTGTCAATCAATTTTTGTTAATGAGGCTGTTCATGTGTTATAATTATTACATTTGATGTAGAACGTTGAGGAATAAACCATGTGAACTATCTTAGGCTTTAAATGCAGTGAACATGTGACACATGTTCCCTTACGCCCGTATTATAAATAAGTAAATAAAAGACGATACAGTACACTTTAGCACATACTGCCTGATGCACTACTAACAGCTCAAAGACACTCTGTAATAACCTGATTCCCAGCCTGAAGAGTCTGACTGCTGTTCTTTGAACATGTGGACTGCACAACAGCTGGCCACCACACAGAAGTGACGCTCACTTCAAACCCTGTTCCTGCAGATGAAGAGAAATAAAATCCAGGTTTTCTTGCAAGTATCTTCCTTTGTCTGTAGACTGCTAAACAGCCTCACAGTCAAACACTATCGACCAAACATATGAATTATTTCAGTGGACTCTCCCTCTACATCACTGAGCTGGGTACGACTTGCATCCATTGGTCTTGACCACTTGTGATTAAATTAATGGTGTGTATGTCTGGACCTATACTCCACCCTTTCCAGTTGTCCCCAGCTGGAGGGTAGATGCAGTGATTTTCAAGACTTGAAATTATTCTACACACATGGAAAAGTCTTTAGGCAGTTTTGATTCTTTCTGGTTGTTGAGGGTTATCTCAGGTCCTACTATGTTTGACCTCATCTCCATAAGCCTTTTTTTTTTTTTTTTTTTTTTTTTTTTTTTTTTTAAAGTACAAACATGTTAGAAAGCAGATATGATCAGAATATGGGTCAATTCTGAACATGAAGTACTTTTCTTGCCATGTCAGCAATAAGCGGCTCCAGTTTTAATGTTTAAATGGTATCAACATCAGGAATACATCAAATGTTTTTGAAGTCATCAATGAGAACATATCCATGACCCCGCGATGTTTGTTAGTGATAAACTGAGGTCAAAACCTGCTCTGCTGTTGTCCAAAAAGCATAAACACTGTTCCCGTCCTCTTTAAATGTAAATTCAAAAGTGGGTCACAACAATGAAGCATGCACAGACGCAATCCTGGAGAGGACACCTATTACAAAAATATAAACTAAATTAAAAGTGCTCAAAGAGGACAACAATGCCAATAATGGGCTTTTAAACAGACAGGTTCACTGACAACAAAATATCTCAAGTCATCAGTATAGTTTGAGAAACTCTTCTCTGTCCATATTACTGTTCCCCTCATTTTCCAAGGTCAAAACAAAGAAAATGTTAAATTTTTCACATCAATGTCTCAAGTTTTTGGCCACTATTTTTTTTTAATCCAAACTTATGGCCCTGTCACACCTTGATGATTTAGCCTGCATATGCTGACCATATTAAAAATGCTGGCATACGCGGGCGTACATCTAATAAATTAATGCAGCCGTCACACCTCGACAGTTTAACCAGTGTATTCTAACAGCCCCGTTTCCACCGAGTCATTTGGGTCAGTACTGCATGGCATGGTGCAGGTCCAAACGGTTTGGTTTGGTTTATGTTTCCACTGCATGCAGAAGTCTTATTTAGCAGGTGGAACACTTAAATATTGAGGAACATTTCATCCAGCGTGTGTACAGTGTCGCACGGCATCTTAGTTCCACACAGAGGCAAAACAGAGCAATTTAACATTATTTTATTTGTGTCTTGGTGGATCATGGGATTATTTACATCACATGCAGACAGATTCAACTGATGCCTGTGGTAAATGCTGAGATGTTAACGAATGAGGCGGTGTCACACAAACTGCCGGCTTTCTTTGGTTCAGGCTGTGAGACATACACCCGGGCAGAAAAAAAAAAAAAAAAACAACACACGTACAAGGACTTGTTTCTTCAGCCACGACAAGTTATTAAAGCATTTTCAGAGGTCATTTTTCAAAATCAGGAGACTTTATGTGAATATGTTTGTGTCAGGATGTGATGATTAATCTTATTTATTATTATTTATTTATTAATATTATTATTTATAATCTGGTGTATAATTTTTTAAAAGATAGTGTTGACTGGACTGATATAGGCCCTTTTGGAATTTAATATTATTTGCACATTGGTATCTGGCAACTCCTGTAAATTATGCGTTTTCATCGTGTCTGATTCCATCTGGTGTGTACTTTGACAAGAACAGAGCTGCCTCTCTTTCCCATGTGTGTATGCGAATAGTGTTTAAGTTACACCCTCAGATATTAAGTTTAATGGCTTTTTTAAAGCAAGTTTTGTTGATAATTTTGTGCATGCCAAATGTAAGAACAGAGCCTCTTTACAACATGGGATAGTTTGTCCAATTCACGTCATCCTGGCAAGACCATTTTACATGACAATTGGCTAAAATATAATGATATAAACCAGTAAAAATAAGTGTGTCTTGTCCAGGACTGGAAAATGCTACACAGCGTACTCTCAGTCACCATAATTGCAGCAGGACACCGGTGTTGTGGAAACTCAGACTTCCACGGATCAGTGGGGAATTCTCATTCCTGCCTTTTGTGACCTTGGTCAACTAATTCCAAGACCAAAAGTAACTGGACATTTGCTCATTTCACAGAACAGGTGTGCGTTATTCCCCGTTTATTTCCATCAAAAAGTTTGTAGAAAAAAGACCCACAGTCAATTTCAAGTGTCCCATAGCACTTAGAGTCAGGTTAAATCAACAACTCTGCACGTACAAGTTTCAGCGGCTGTGACTGGAGAGACTGTGCAGAACAAATTATGACAGGTTACACTGACTTGTTGACAACAGCTTATATGACACACTCACACTCAATTTTATATTGTTTTTCTCTCCAGCATGCCTTCTATGCAGCTAAAATAACAAAATTAAAACCCCTTTGCCGTGGTCCAACAATTTATGGGACTGACACCAACATGTATCTGCCTGATATATCTCAAAGATAAAGAGCTGAAGAATGACACTGTGTACTTTTCCTTGCAGTATGTTGCCTCTGCTGCTTCACAAACATCACTTCAGCCACCCCCTGGTGTTTTGCTGCCTTCAGATTCCTTTGTTATCTGATGAAAGCCAATTGTCACTTACATAACATTTCTTACAATGCAACAGTTCACTGTAAATACAGCTGTAAGATAATTCTAAATAAGGCTTCAGCCTTAACCCGTTTAACCAGGGCAGAAATCCGCTTCAATGGAAATTTAAGTAAAGTCACTCTTCATACGTCGTCTTTGACTATGGAAAGATCGGTCTTAATACAAAGCACAAGTTAAGTCCTTCAGTCAGACTGGGAGGAAATACATTACACTTAAGACAGAGGGACACTGTAATTATCCATGAAATCCCATTAGCTGTCCCCTACTACCAAACTGCTGATTTGATCAATTGTCCACTTGTCCATCAAAGGCCACAAGCAATTGGACAAGTATAAAAGTTATGACAAATGCAAGTAATCCGTTTTACAGCCAGTTTTCCTTAGATAAGCCAGGGTATGAATACATGAACTTTTCCAAGTCACTGACTACACCTTGGACTTCATTTACATCCATCATTAAACACAGAGTGCAATAAATCTCTCTGGACTGTGTAGTTCTTAACAACTGAGAGACCCTACAACAAGGAGACCCATGAGGGAAGCTACCGAGACACCATGTCACCTGTGGAGGAGTTGCCTCTGTGGATGTGATTGGAGAAATTGGGGCTATCAGTATTTGTTTGTTGCATCAGCAATCACAGCTGATGCAACAAACATGAAGAGGAAATACTTATATATGTCAAACCACTTTTCCTGCATTATCAGCTTTTTAATATGGGTTTTTGTGCAGTATTGTAGTGTTGTGCAGAATTGGCATTTATTCATTTATTATTATTGTTTGTTTAGTGCTTTGATTCCCGAGAAAGTCCTATAATAGTCATTATAATTATTAATGAAAAGTCACTCATGCATTAATGCATATGTGACTTTTCAATATATAAGTCGAACCAAAGTTGCCTGACCTTCCAAACTGGGGGGGGGGGGGGATTAAACCTCATAACCGCCACCCCTCGGTGGCGGGCGATTTTGTGCAAATTATTTTTAAGTCCGAAACTGCACAGTATATATGAAAACAATTCCAACTTGTTATGCCTCTTTGGAATCGGAACACCTCAAAGAAAGTGACCACATAATCCAATCAAAGTCAACTATCCACCACAAAAGCCAATAACCAATAATTTGTGATAAAATTATTTATGATTCATAATTTAGAACTTCTTACCTTGTCTGGTGTTCTGAAGGTCCATATCAGTCCAAATCCGGGCATGACTGAGCTTATTTTGTCCGTAACAATCCACGGAAAGAGAATATGTACAGTAGTGTTCAGAATAATAGTAGTGCTATGTGACTAAAAAGATTAATCCAGGTTTTGAGCATATTTCTTATTGTTACATGGGAAACAAGGTACCAGTAGATTCAGTAGATTCTCACAAATCCAACAAGACCAAGCATTCATAATATGCACACTCTTAAGGCTATAAAACTGGGCTATTAGTAAAAAAAAAAAAAAAGTAGAAAAAGGGGGTGTTCACAATAATAGCAGTGTGGCATTCAGTCAGTGAGTTCGTCAATTTTGTGGAACAAACAGGTGTGAATCAGGTGTCCCCTATTTAAGGATGAAGCCAGCACCTGTTGATATGCGTTTAGTTTTTTGTTTTTTTTTGAGTATTTAAGACAAAAATTAAACAACAGTTTGAAATTCATCCATTCCTGGTGCGCAGTTACTGAAGAGATAAATATTTGGATTTTGAACTGCGCGCGATTAAAAACCAGGAACTTCCTGGCAAGTCCCAACATTGGAGAAGAAGGAGGAAGTGATATCAGCACCAGAACCAGTATCTTTAGAGTCCCATTAATTTATGGATTTTATAGGCTACTGAAAGCCCCGTTTCCACCGAGTGTTGCGCCATGTTGTCCGTGTCAGAACGGTTAGTTCTCGCCGGCAGAATTCTTTTGATTGGCAGGTGGAACACTTATATTGACGAGGACGCACGAACAGTGTCTACAGCGTCTCCACTCAACACGGAGGCAAAACTGAGTATTTTCACATTATTTCATTGTTTTGTGGATTGCGGTGCAAAGCGGTCCTTGTATGAATGGTTTTAATATTTAATAATAATGTTATTTTCAGTCCCTAGTGTCATTTTACAGATTTGAAATGTATGTACCTGTTTCTAAGAAAAGAAAAATCCACACTTCCTTATCACTTTTTTCTGATGTCACAGATAGTAAAACAAACTGTTTTTTTTAAATCAGTTGATTATGACCAAAGACCTGGCAAAAAAAATGTTTATCACCTCCACCTGCATGCATTATTTGTTTTTTTGTTTTTTTATAATCACCATTCTGTGTTCTGAACTCTGCCAGTATTATCACTGTTGTCAGACTGAAGGTTTTCCTTCAAGGTTTCTTCTCCCTCATTGTCATCTTAATAAGGCTAAAAACCATAAGGCTGTATTTTACACAGCTGCTTCAGAATCACCTTCAGACTGGACTCAAAGAAAAAAAATTGTCCGAAAACAGCTCTACATCTGCAGTGTTTACAGTTGATTTGAGCTTGAATCAGCAGGTCCCGTTCTGGTGATGACGTAGCAACAATATGGCCACGGCTGAGGGCTGAAATAGAGCACAGGCTTCAGACAGCTGTTTATCCTTCACCTGCGCACTTATCGACTTTTATTGTTCATGATTTTTTTAAATATCAACATTTCACCATTTTTAGTCACTATTTATGCACATTTTTTTTGGTGTCACCTACACTTTAATGTATAAAGCCCTGGTCCCACCGAATAACGAGCCACGTAGCATGTTTTTTTGGTACGAGTGGAGTTATTCAAGAAACATGGGAGGTGGAATATTCGACTAACGAGGCTCATCTCTGAGCGCGGCACTAATTTCAAGAAGTTCAAAATTCAGCAACAACAGCATTGGGCAGTTTGTGTACGAGGTACTACGAGGACAAACGAGGATGTTAGTGATGAGGACGAGGCTGTTAGAAGCCCATTATCTGAGTACCTGGCGGCTACGAGGACAGGACAGGCTATTTTGGCTCTGCCCTCTCGCGCACTTCGTTGTGACAATTCCACCTGCTTTGTGCGCTGGATGCTGTATATAAAATAATTATTTAGTAGCAGATTAAACATTTTCTGTCAGAGTTTGGCTGTTGAAAACAACTCTAATTGCTTCAGAGGACTGTTTGAGCTGCTGCTTTTCTTTTTTCCTGCGCTTCATGAGTTGGAGAAGGTATTTGGAACAACCTAAAAGGTAATTATTTGTAATGTTTATATTGTAATAGCTTGGTAAAACAGTTGCAAGTTCACTCCTTCCTATGCCAAAATTTCACAGCTGATACTCGCTCACAGTGCAAGTGATGCTCATCAGTCTCTTGAAGTAACCGCTCATTTGATACAAAGCCATCCCAGTGCTACCCAAACTAGTACCAAAGACAATCAGTCATCACCTCAGGTCACTGGTTAGTGCCAAAGTCTCACAACCCCACGATAAGACAGGAAGGACCAAGACCCCAAAGACTTGGACTTTCATGCTCCTACAAAGATATCGGCATCACCAGACAGATCTCATGACTCCTTGAGCTCTTTCTTCCCAGGCATCTCTCAATCGCAAACACCCAAAACATGAATGTCACTGATGAGATAAGTGAATGTCTCTACAAGTTCAACATTTTCACTCCATGCAGATACACTTCTGATGGCTGAGTGAAAATCATTAAGGTCACACCCCACCCCCCATTTCCGATACTGATCCAAAATACAGAATCGACATACCACTACCTTTTAAGCCCCTTTCACACCAGACCTGCATAGAGCTGCATTGTGCTATGTATCTAGTAAGCAGTAATTGGGCTGCGTAAATTGCAAGCAGGGGGAACGCTTGGCAGGAATGGCTATGTATGCTGCGCACAGGAGGGAAGCTTGGCTCGCCTCTTCTTCTTCTTCTGTGGTTTTGAAGCTTCCCTTCCAGCAAAGTTCAGCAGAATCCAGCAGGATGAATCAAATCTGGCAATGCAGATATGTATCCAAAACAAACAAACAAAAAAAAAAACTAAAATGATTTTACATACAGTACAGACTTACATACAGTGGCGGAGTGTTATGTAGACTTGTGTAGAGCACTGCACCAAAAGTGCTTGCCATAGTTAGTACATCGCATTACGCAACTCTATGTCAGCCCGGTGTGAAAGGGGCTTTAGACACCCTTGTTACTGACTACTCTTGAGAAACTTTATTAGTAAACAAGTACTTTTCGTTTAAAGCAAAAAAAATTCACACAGCCACACCCCAAAGTTTTTCTCTTGGTCTCATATACACCTACCAGACATGGGACAGAATCCAAAACGTTGCTCTGCATCATAGTTTGTCGTAGTGCCGCACCATTTCATGCCGTCTCGGCGACCATCAGCAGTACAGTCAGTATAGTTTCGGCCATTGTAGAGGAAGGGAAACTGACAGAGGGCGCCATTAGAATTACCACCACGTGTTGCCACATTCACTGTAAAGAAAGGGGAGAGACAGCCCAGCAACTTAATAAGTAACCTTTATTCCACTAAATAATCATCATTTGACCCTTAGCAGCCCTTTAAAGCATACACACACACACACACACACACACACTTCTCGCAATCACTATGTGCACTGTTCTTGCTTACCATTCTTCTGTGTACAGAAAGAGTATTTCTGGTCAGTCTCAAAGTCAGGTGAGGTAGAACACCAGAGCTGGCCGTCACTGCGTCCATCTGAGGTACAAGAGTGGTACGTTTTCCCCTTGTAGACAAAAGGAAACACACAGGGCTGACCTCCAGAGTTCCCTCCGTACACCGGAGCTGGCCCAGCTGGATGAATTTAAACAAACAAAACATGAATCATTTAGCACAGAATCACTCAAAGAAACTATCCATGCATGTCTGAGTCTGGTGTAATTTAAAGCCAAGGAAGCAGTAAGTGATGGCACAAAAAGATAAAAACAATATGAATAAATAACTCTATTTGGCACTTACTTAACTTCTCACTCCAAATGTAATATGATCTGAAAACGTGACAGTAAGTCCTGCCATTGTTTAATAAAAGACAGATGCAGTGGTCTCTTACCCCATTCATCACAGCTGACTCCACTGCCCAGACAGACGCAGATCATCTGTTTGGCCCCCTGGTTACGAATCCAGCGCTGACCGAGGAAGTAGGTCACTCCCGTATCCGTCCGACAGGTCCCCTCCTGATGAAGCGCAGGGACAGGGACGGGGACAGGGTGGATGTTGGTGATCACACGAGAGCCAGTGCCTGAAAATTTTATATGGGGGTCAAAATTAGCAATCACATCAAAAGTATGATTGGGGAAAGAAAGAAAGAACGAACCCACACAAACAAAGAGTAACTGGTTCAACCTGAAGTCTCTGGATTTTTTTTTTTTTTCTTTTAATGATTTCCACACACATGCTTTTTCTGGGAGGGGGAATGAACACTGTGAAACAGTTTCTCAGCTTGTTGTTCCAGAGTCAAAGAGCACTGCTGTCTACAAACCCTAATGTTGGCTTCATAGTGCCAAAGAAACACTGAGGCTGTGTCTCAACTCAAGGGCTGCATCCTTCTAAGGCTGCATTCATCATAGCAGCGCCAGTAGGCTGTCCCATTTTCACAGCTCCTTGGAATGCAGCCAACAAATGGAGTCTTCTTTTCCCAAAAAATATATAGAAAATAGAAACAGATAGTGACAGACATTATAAACATCAACCACCAGAGATGCCATTGGGTAGAATTCTGGGTCAAATCTGGACATATTTCACACAAACGTTTTGCTGGATATCTGCTAAAAACAGATAAAACCTCAATAGTCTGATTATAGCTTTAATAAAAAAAAACAACAACAACAACAAAAAACATAGTTCCAAGTTGGAAATTCTGAGTTCTCAGATGCCTTTGAATGCAGCATGTACTTTGAACCTTACACCCTTGTTCATGGTGTTTGTAAAATTTCTCACAGAGCAAAATCACTGCATTTTCCATGGCGTCACCTAAACATAAATACTTTACAGGAATAAAATTATCTATAATTTTAACAGTATACCACAGAAATAAAGGTACTTTTTGATGACTAGATTTCAACACAATATTGTGAAAAATCAAACAGATATATACTTTTAAATCCTGCTGCAGATAAAACATCCAAGAGATCTGAATCTTAATTTCCAAAAGCATCTCAAGAATAACAGGATACTAGCACCTACATCCCCAATGAGACTAAAATCTTCTTAACCATAAGATACTTTTGGGAAATGAAATTTAAGTAGTATTAATTAGGGATGGGACCGATCCGATACCAGATCGATATCAGGTTCTAATACAGACGTAATTCACGTATTGGAAAATACCGATCCAATCCGCGACATTTTCCGATACTGGAGAAGAGCCACTGTGAATCCTCTCAACTGCTGTTGTTTTCTCTCTGCTTGTTTACTGCCGAGTGGGAGGAGGTTTTCTGAAGCCGAGCTGTTTGAGAGAGCTCTATTCCGCAGGGTTCTAGCTGTGGTTAGTGACAAATTTTTGCCCGGCTCTCTGGTTCAAATTGTCTGTTTGTCAAGCACGGATTTTCCAAATAATTAACTGAAGTGTTGCTGAAAATGTGTGCTAAAAAGTTAGCCACTTCACTGTCTTGAGGCTACGAAATGCCAGCTCAGTGTGCAGCCGAGGAGGAGAAGCTGCACAGAGATTCTGTCTGCTGAAAGGGAAAAAAGTCTCCATTAAAATCCTGCGCGTGAGTGTCGATGATGATACATTTATTTTACAGTTGAAAGGCTTTGTTTCCCAAAAGTTTGAAGTTTGCGCAGCACGAAAACAGTGAGAGAGACGGAGGGAGAGAGAGAGAGAGAGTGCTGTCTTTTCTCTTTAAGTCTATAAAAGTACTTAATTCACCAAAAACATCCAATCTAAGCTTTCATCTTAGATACACCTTCTGGCAAATTGTAGCTTTTGGACAACAATCATTTCCACATAAATTCAGCATTACTCGTATTTCATCATAAAAGATGGAGGAAGTGATCAGAGTGCCACAGCTACCTGAATTCCTACTACTTGCATCCACGACCTTGTTCTTTCTGTTATGACCCACATATCTTGACCATAGGTGAGAAAATGAGGGTAAATCAAAAGCCTCACCTTCTGGTTCAGCTTTCTTCACCACGACACTCCAGTACAGCATCCGCAGGACCTTTACGCAACCCTGTCTCTCAAATCTGTCTCTGGGTCTCACGTAGCATACTGTATAAGGAAAACTGTCAATGGCCAAATATTTGTGAACCTAATAATATGTGGATCCTGTATTACAGCACTGGTTTGAACCTCAGACATGATCACAGGAAACTTAATGAATTAACTGTGCACAACCATTTCACCTGGCTCTGATTGCATTTGATGTTCATTTTTAGTGAAATTTCATGGAAGTTGAGCAAACTGGGGGTGAGGAAACAAAACAACCCATACCTCAGTATCTGAAGCGGGGAACAGAAAAACCAAGAAAGCCATATATAGTACAACACTCAGCCAGAGTTGGCTTTTGCCAAAAAATTGACTAAAATCAGTTATGGGTTTAGAAATGCATGACGCTTGGTACTTGTCTGCAACAATTATTCTCCATTTGCCAAAAAAAAAAAAACCCACACTCTTAGCATTTTGAGTGTTCATCTCTAGGAGACCAGAAGTTAACAACTCTATCTCACACCCCATAATCACGTCAAACCACTTCAAACATGTTTTTCCACTACGTTCCATACCTTACCCCTCCTAACCCACTCCCCTGTGTCAGCTCTGTCTCTCTTTCCCATGAGGTCACCATGAGTCTGAAGACCCATCTTTCTCACTTCAACACTTTAGCTCCAGTTGGCATTTGTTTTTTTTAACTCTGTGTGTCTTCAAACCGCTTGCCTCTGGTACACATTCTTTCCTCACAGAACCCTATCAGTTCTCACCCAGGCTGGTGGTGTGAAGGGAGGCATGTCGTTCACACTTCCACTCCCCGCGGCCGTTCCCCGTGCACAGACACTGGAGCACGTTGCCTCTTGCATCCGTCTTGGTCCACGTATCTCCAATACGATAGGAAGACAAAGTGTCCTGGTCGTTACAGCGGTCTACAGAAAGAGGGAATTGAGAGAAATTTATTTTACAAAATAGAAATACTGGCGCAAAAAAGAATTTGAGTGCAAATCTGTGCAGCTTGCGCTGGTAAAACTTGCAACAATTTGATGCAGAACTACAGCTGAACAGCATGTTTCTGCTTTGGCAGCTTAATAAACATGTCTGATCATTTCTTAATGAGCAGATATTTGGCGTTTTCCATTCCCCCCACCCCCCAATAAAAGGAAACCATCAATAAGATAAATTAATATAACAGTGAAGTACAGTCACTTATTGTAAGCTGGTTGGAGGACTGTAAGAAGGTATTCAGAAAGCTTTTACTGCATGTAAAGAAGCGAGGCTGTGAGTGGTTTCAAGCTGCTGGAAATGCAAACTGTAACCACAACTATAGGTGCCACCAATCTAGGTAGTGGATGGTTTTTGTTTCAGTAAAAATGTATTCTTACTGAATATTTGGGGGGGAAGCAATTTGACATAACACTTGACCTCAAACTGACAGAAAAAAAAAAATGAAGAAATAAATTCATTCACAAAGATCAGTTTTGACTCCACTCCAGACATTGTTCAATCAGTATTAGCTTTATGAAACATGTCTTACCCGAATCTGTCTATTTGCCCTATTGAGATATCCCATAATCCCTTGCTCGCCAGAGAGGCGCTGCAGTCAAAACAACATAGATAAACCACATGATGACAATTGCTAACATTATACGATGAAAAAGGTAAATCTTTATGCCTTTCATAGCATTTATAAGAGACTGCATGCATGAGACCCTGAAAACTCGCTAAAACAAATATCCCGTGTCTGCAACGTTTAACCTGTGTGGAACTTCATAAACACAAAACGAATTTCAGACATCTCACTTCAGACAGGAAGTGATTGTGGCTTAAAGCAATTCCCATTGGAAATAACAGAGAAACAACCTGAGATTTTTGTTTTGAAATCAAGTCTACTAACCACTTAGCCACCACACTGCCCCACTGAGAGAAGGTACATTAAGTGCCTCAATTAATGAGCCATGTTTAAAAGTAAAAAAAAAAAAAAAGTGTGCTTACTTTGTTATATTAACCCTATTCAGGGCTTTAGTGAGCACAGTATGGAGAAAGCAATTGCCATGGGGTCTAATGGACCCCAAAAGTCCTGAACAGGATTAAAAGAAACAAGCAAAATCAATGTTTTTTGTACTACAGAGTTCTTCAACTATTAAGCACACTATGTGCTGAAATAAGTTAAATGTACATACAGTTTGCCCTGTGTCAGTATATATATTCTTGGAAAATACAAGTGTTGGATCCAGACTCTGTATTGGCAGATACTCACTATTAAATCACTCAGCTTCAGCAGGAAAAAAAAGAAGGAGAAAAAAAAACCCTTGATTAGGACATCCAAAAAAAAAAAAAAAAAAAAAGTCTATTTCAACACACACTTTTCAAATCTGGCCCTTCATCACAACCAGTAGTGTTACATATAGACCCTGAGGCCCACTGGTGCCCGTGCTTATCTACAGATTCCAAAGTGTGATGTGGATGAAAGTCTATGACAACCGCCTCCAGACAGAAGACGGGTTACTTCCCCAGCCGAGGCCGGTACCCATTTACAGCTGGGTGGACTGAGATCATGCAGATTATGTGTCTTGTCCAAGAAACCCAACAAACTGCCTCTTGCTTGCCATGTGTAGAAATGACATGTAAGTATCAAGGGGGGGGGGGCAAAATAGATAGATGGAAGAATTGAGCGCTGACAGACCACTCCTCAAAAAGAAATGTCTTACTTCTGGAGGTACATGTGATTCGTCCACTTCCCTCTCCCAGGCAGGTGCAGTCCACCACCATCCATCCCTGGTACGGCTTCTCCCACATCTCCCCAACAACATAAGAAGTTCCAGCAGAGTTGTCATAGCAACGCTCAGCTGTACAGAAAAGATACGAGTTGAACTGCAAAATCTTAAAAAAAAAAAAAAAAAAAAAAAAAAAAAAATGCAGAAACTATTAGGCTTGAGCCGGATACTCGTTTCAGACGAGTATCCGGTATGAATAAAACATTTATGACGAGCACGATCTGAATAAAACTCATCAATATCTGTGCTCATGCTGAAGGAACATTCTCATTGGCTAACTGACTGTCTTCACTGTCTGTCATTGGCCAGTCTCACACAGCGCCCGCCCCTCCCTACACAGACACGTCTCTCTGCAGCTTCTCACACACACACACACACACACACACACACACACACACACGATCTCTCTCTGTGCTTGGCTGGATTGTGCCTCACGCTGCTCTTGCCCAGCTTAACTTTTCTTCAGCTCGCCTCTTTTTCGGTTTGTATGATATTTAAAGTTATTTGGTGAACTTGTTTTGTGTTATACGCGGTGCTTTTAACAAGACAGAGCTGAAAACGGCTCCTGCTGCGGGTCACAGCCTCCCGTCGGGTTTTATTTATTTTTTTAACTATTTGTTTGCTCTTCATTTTGGTGATATAAAGTCACTTGGAAAACTTTCTCCTACTGAATGCGGTGCTTTTGAGAAGAATACAGTGAACAAGACATATTATTTGCCTGTTTGCCATCACTGGATGTTTGCATGAATCACCACGTTCACACAGATCATTTAAAAATAAACAGTCTTACAGACCACTTACACACATATAGCTGAACACACAAAGTAGCCTATATTAATATTTTTTATTGAACATGGCTCCATGCAGTATCTGACACTTTCACACTGCAGTTCATAACAATAAATTGGTCAGTCGAACAACCTCTCTCTCTCCCTCAGTCACACACACAGACAGAGTCATGCGCATGTGCACGCACGCACACACACACACACACCCCTTAATCAATATTGTTTAACTTTGTGTGGAAAAAATGCTAAGAACGTTAGGTAGTAAAAATAAATAAGTAATTGAAAAGAAAAAAAATCACAGTTTGATCCTAAAATTAAAAAAGGAAGTTGAGTATGACAACTCTTGTTCATGCATACTTAGTAGTTCATGATTTTCTACTACATTGACTCTCAATTCTGAGGCTGTTCTGTAAATATTCATTCATACACTTAAGAATATTCATGTTCAAAAACATTGATTTGAATCTCAGTTTTGAGGCTGTTCTGTAAATAGTTTTCAAACAAACAATAAATATAGCAACTTCTGATCAATCCATATCAATTTCAAACTTAAAATAATGTACTGATTTAAGCCCCAGCCATTTCAGATTAAACCATGCCCACTTCTGGTTTAGGCCCCACCCACTACAAGTACAGATAATTTAGTTGGTTGAACAGATACAGATAGTGGTGTACTCGCTCATCCCTAGAAACTATAATAATTCTACTGATCAAACCAGTGAAACACACACACACACACACACACACACACACGTTCCCCAGTTGACAGGTTTTTTTCTCCATTAGACAACCGTGAAAAATAATAAACTAATAATGAAAATAAGAAATAATTATCTCGAAGTCATGACTTCTGTACATTTCTTTATTCGCATTATAAAAAGAAGAAGGTTGTCAAAATTACCTTCAAATATCAAGTAGCCTATAAATGACCATCAATAAGATAATAAGATAGACCCGAGCCACTGTCTGTGTGAATGACTCACCGACAGGTTTACAGGTCCACTCTCCTTTGCCGTTACCCAGACAGACGCACTCCAACATGTAGCCTCCTGTTTCATGGGGTCGCCTCCAGGTGTCTCCTATCTTATATGAAGCTCCACCCTCATGACAGCGATCTGGACAGATAACACAAGAACAACAAAAGGGACGTTTCTCAGAAACACTTCTCTTTTTATCCAACCACCCATCTAACATATTAAAAATTAATCACTCGGGCTGCAGCAATCATTTATTTTAGTAATTGTGTATTCTATCAATTATTCAGGAGATTAATCAAGTATTCGGATTAAAAAATTATCTAATTTCATTAATTTACTTAAGCTTAAATGAAAATTAAATAAGTCAGTTCAATGAACAAGCAATTCATCTCCTCTTAAAATAAACATTTTTATTGGCAGACTTTGGTGGCCTAACTTAACTTTTAGCTGCTTCTTTAAAGAAAGAAAATGAGTCCATTTAAGTGGACTGGCATATTCTGGATTAATTTTAAAGATGACCAAAAACCTTAAAACATATTGCCATATTAGGCATTATTAGAAGTTTCTGTTTGAAGTATTTTAGACATAAGATTAGCAGGTTTGGTGAATTAGAAACTTTATCATTGTCCAGGTCTCCCTTGTAAAAGAGATCTTGATCTCAATGGTACTAACCTGGTTAAATAAAGATTAAATCAAGGTGGGAGGAGGAAGGGTTGGCTTTTTAAATACTTAAAAGACAATGGATTTGAAAGGAGTTAGTACTGCTATAATGGACTGAAGCAGAATGTGGCAACAATAAGGATGCTGGCTGCCATTAAAAACCACTAAAAAGAAGAGAGTAAATTTGGTTTATGTCACAGAAACGCATTTTGAGGTTGGAGCACATTTAAATTAAATACTTCTGTGAACGTGACATTAACATAGGGCTGTGCAATTAACCGAATTTCGATCGCAATATCGATATTTGTATCAAACGATCTCCAAACTCGTATAATCGAGTGAAACGATTTAAGGGCCTTTCATCAGGCCAATCCCTCAACGTGTCCCAAGATGCATGACGTCAGACGCGTCGCAGCTTGGGGGCAGAGATTGCGGCTCATCACACTCTGGCTGTTTCCACAACCTGAAAAAAATTCAGGGATTGCCTTCTTGAATTTGCGCCGCCTGAACCATAAAAAAAGCTTTAAAAACAGCAGTAGAACGATTCTCCCATCACCCTGCTGGGAGAAGCATTTTTCAGCTACTTTTTGGAGTGACGGCGACCGAGGGATCGATCGAACCGCGACAGCGGGCCGACCTGCACGGAGAAGCCGGCTTTCAGGCATCATTCCTGGGCAGAGCGAGGCAGGCAGCCAGGGTGATAGAGCAAACCCACTCAGTCAAAGCTGTAGCTAACATTAGCTTAGCCTTTTAGCACAGTTGATCTGAGTGAACGCTTTAATTTGTAAATGGTTCAGTCTTTTTATTTTTATCAAATAAAGCTACAGCTTTTTTCAGACACCACCCAAGCTTAACTTTAAATAACTTATTTTTTCAGGTGGTTTTTTTCCATCGTTTTCCCCCATTTTTTTCCTTTTTTATATATAAACTGTTTAGTGTTTCTTTATATTTAAAGAAATATTTTTATTTGTCCTAATCAGGAACATTTGCTGTGCAGACAACCAAACTTCCATTGATGAGCTGAACACCATGAAGTCCAGTCGAAAGAAAATATCTCTGCTCTTCAAAATAGGACAAAAGTGTCTTTCAGCAAAACCACCAGTGTTCAAAGCTGCAGAAGAGACCTTCATCTGGTCCCGAGAATCCAGCATAACATCACCTGCTTCTAAATAAAAGGCTCTTTCAACAGCAACTATTTTATTATTTTTAAAAAAGCTGTTTCATTTTATATTTTAACAATAAATGAACAGATCATTAAAAATGTCCACGAATAAGTACAAAGACATTTGCACAGGTAGAAGCTCTTCACTTATTGTGCTCAAATTCATATTTTAGAAATGACTCTGTCCTGATAACAACATTAAAGGCAATTACATATTTTGGCAAAATTACAAGTTGAAATGACCATTTAAAAAATTCATCATGATTCATGAGGTTTATGTCACAGAAATCCTACTTTACAATCACACTGCAGTCATTGTTAAATTATTTCCTGTTGCATTTATAATAAACATTTGTATTTATGTAGAGTGTCTGTTTTTCTGGTTGAAATGAGATATAATCTACCAGACTTAAAAAAAAAAAAAATGTACAAATTTCCATGTTATTTTGTCTAAAAATAAATGTCTGAGGTTCCTTATGTTAAACAAGAAATTATCTAATCTGAAATAACAGGTGGTTTTAATTTACAGATGGAAGGTTTCTAAAGAACCATTTATTGATTTATTTAGCTATTTTAATTACAAGTGTTCTAAACTTTTTAAAACAGTAATCAGACATTCTGAGGTAAACAAACAACAGCAAAAAATATTTCCAAGGATTTTTCTTCAGAAAACTGCTCCATAAATGAGCAGTCCTGTGACACGTATAACAATTTTTTTTAAAAGTGAGAGAAATGCTGAATAAATGCATTGTGTAACTAAAAAAAAATAATTGTTTGAATAATCGTGATTTCAATATTTACCTAAATAATCATGATACTGATTTTTTCCATAATCGACATTAACATTATCTGTTGGGTCCACTTGGCAGGCTTGATGCCTACAGTGGACGTTTTCAGCTCAGGTGCTGTTGCAAGGAAGAAGAGCTGTTATTGAAAGCTAATTCCGTGTTGCAGTGAACGCATTGTACTGTGTTCTGCTTTGGGTTTAATTGATAATGGTCCGACAGTTTCTGACGTTTTCCCGTGGGCTATTTTGTGTTTTCTGCCGCCCACTGTTTTCTTCTCCGTCTGTCTCCATTTTGCATTCTGCACTTCGCATACGCTTTACGGCACACTATGCATGTATCATGCAAATAGTAGTGAATTAAACAAAGCCTCGAGGCAGAGAATTTTGCCTTGAAGCATTTTAGTAATCGAATTATTCAATGAATTGTTTCAGCCCTATTAACCACTTCAATGGAAAACCAGGACACACAGAAACAAAAGCTTTAAAGAGCTGCACTGGTTTAAGTTTAAAATAGGACAGGTAGTCAAGGAAACAGCAACAACAAACATGGAAGTCTTACTGCCGATGGTGCAGCTGATTTTGCCTCTCCCAGAACCGATACAGGTACAGTCCCAGATCATACCATCCTTGGGCCTCTCGTAGGTTTCTCCCACAGTGTAGGACCGCTGGTTGATCTTATCATAGCACGTCTCCTCTGCTACAGAGAGTTAAGCGTAGAGTGTCTCAGTAACTGGATTTGAGCTTTGACAACCAGGAGATCTGTGGACGTGCATCTAAACTACTCAAGATACCCAAACTAACCTTCAGGTTTACTTTTGCATTTGATGCCAGCGATTCCATGGCAGGTACAGATCAGAGTGCTGCCCAAGTACTGCCTCTCCCATTGGTCATTAATGCCATAGACGTGACCGTTCTCTATACAACCCTCTAACAGGAAAGAAGAACCACAAAAGAACTACTTGAATATGAAGCACATAGTTTTCAGGAGATGTAAGGGAAAAAATACAAACACAAACTGCTGATCTATGTTTTTTTGGAACCAAGTGTCTATAGGTCTATCCCATGACATCCAGGCATATGTCTGTACCATTTACCACACAAGCAGTTTATATGCACCGTTTACCTGCAGCTCGCACTTCAGGTACCAGCATAGGTTCAGGTAAAGGTTAGGGTAGGCCTGACTGTATTAGCCACTGATACAAAGTCACTGTCAGCTCAATCAGTCACAGCTGGAGCAATCACCCCATATAAAGTGGCCGCTAAGAAGTACCAGGAGAATAGCTAATACAAGGTCTGTCAATAAAGTATAGGTAATTTTTATTTTTTCCAAAAACTATATGGATTTCATTCATATGTTTTTACGTCAGACATGCTTGAACCCTCGTGCGCATGTGTGAGTTTTTCCACACCTGTTGGTGACGTCATTCGTCTGTGAGCACTCCTTGTGGGAGGAGTCGTCCAGCCCCTCGTCGAAATTCCTTTGTCTGAGAAGTTGCTGAGAGACTGGCGCTTTGTTTGATCAAAATTTTTTCTAAACCTGTGAGGCACATCGAAGTGGACACGGTTTGAAAAATTAAGCTGGTTTTCGGTGAAAATTTTAACGGCTGATGAGAGATTTTGAGGTGATACTGTCGCTTTAAGGACTTCCCATGGAGCGGGACGTCACGCAGCGCTCCCAGGCGCCGTCGTCAGCCTGTTTCAAGCTGAAAACCTCCACATTTCAGGCTCTATTGATCCAGGACGTCGTGAGAGAACAGAGAAGTTTCAGAAGAAGTCGGTTTCAGCATTTTATCCGGATATTCCACTGTTAAAGGAGATTTTTTTAATGAAAGACGTGCGGACGGATTGCAGCGTCGGCTCGCAGCCGCCGCGACGCTCTGCCACAGGAAAAACACCTCTGTTGGAACATGCCCAGCTGTTAAACAATTTCTCATATACTCACTCCACTGAAAGCCATCAAAAGCCACCTGGATTTTACAAATGGTTATCAACACGGAGGTGTTTTTCCTGTGCCGCCGCACCGCGCCGGCTGCGTCCCGACGCGCGGACCCGTCCGCACGTTTTTCTTTAAAAAAATCTCCTTTAACAGTGGAATATCCGGAATGCCTCACAGGTTTAGAAAAAATTTTGATCAAACAAAGCGCCAGTCTCTCAGCAACTTCTCAGACAAAGGAATTTCGACGAGGGGCTGGACGACTCCTCCCACAAGGAGTGCTCACAGGCGAATGACGTCACCGACAGGCGTGGAAAAACTCACGCATGCGCACGAGGGTTCAAGCATGTCTGACGTAAAAACATATGAATGAAATCCATATAGTTTTTGAAAAAATAAAAAAGACCTATACTTTATTGACAGCCCTCGTATGTAGAAGAGTTCTGGACCTACTGACATACTGTCCATGTGTAACTGGGAGTACTGGCAGACGAGATTGTATGCAGTGGATGTCTGAACCTATAATAACACATGGTTCATGTGCAAGCAGAAGCAGGGTGTATCTAGAACATGACAGTCATATGACTGAGTGGAGTGTAGGTGTGGGCCCCTGCTGTGGGATATGAGGGCATGCCACTCTCCCAGGAAAATTTAAAATAATGAGCCAAAGCCTGGGACCTCTGGTGAAATCTTGGCATGAAAGTTCAGTTTACTATTATTTTCTCAAGTAAACACAAAAACTGTTGAGCCATATTTAAAAAAAAAAAAAACTGAGTACAGAATTGCAGTAGTAAAGCTAGGCCACTCAGTAACACTGAATGTTTCAGTTGTTAAAAATGTATTAATCTTCACATCAACATTATTTAAAAATGTCGGTCATCAAAGGTGGAACTCTGGCTATGCACCGTCTGTTCCCAGCAGGAAAATAGACACGATGAGAAGAAAAACTAATTTATTTATGTGGACATCATGACCTGACTGCCTGGTAAAAAGGGTATATCACATGCGCCATGCATCAGAAACAGACTTGGTGCATATTTGAAACAAAGGAGAGCAAAAAGTATTTTTAAAACTTGCTTAGCTGCTGCACTGACTGTGACACTGAGCAATAATCGACGCTGGCTGTTATCACTGAGCCCAAACAAAGTGACACAGCTCCATAACTGTTAATGACCTAAAATGTAAGCCCATTCGGCTGCTCCCTTGGTTTCACTCTGAATCGCCCCTGCAAATCTGACGTGGACCTGCATGTTGATTTGGCACAAGATTTATGCTGGATGCCCTTCCTGACGCAACTCCATATTACATGGAGAAATGGCAGGAACCGGACTGAAACCAAGCACACTAACCACTTGGCCACCACCACTGTTAATGATCTCTGTGAATAAAACAGACTTTGGATGGTTGCAATGCTGCATGCTGGCCAATGAGAGCATACTCCTGAACCCAGTCATTGCAGATTAGTTGACATCAAGTTTAGGGTGTCAAAAAAGTGGGACTATGTGTCTCTACGTAACACATAGACCAGAAATGTTTGAAAAGCAATTTGTAAGCACTAGAGGTCCAGAAAAATAACTGCGTTCGCAGTTCTGACTGAGCATACATATTGATTTAGGTCAAACCAGATCAATGCGAATGCACCTGCCTCACAGGTAGAATATAAACCTTGATTTTCCACAAAGTCGAACGATTTTCCATAGAGTATTCAGGTTAAAGTCGTCAAACACACTTTTTAGTCCATTTTCCTCATAGGTCATATCAGACATTTTCTTACATCTTTTTTTTAACTATGCACCTGGACCTTTGGTTCTGTGCGTGTACACTCAGAATTGTGAACCAGTTCCCAGCTGGTACGCAGTATAGAGGGGGACTTGCGTGCTGTGCAACTGTAAATACTGGAAAAACAGCTAGTATGCGATAAATGAGAACTAGGACATAGCAACAAGACAGTGGGTAGCCATATTCATGTAGCGAAAGTCTATTCGTATGTAGCGTATCTTGCAATGGTCAATATACGTCACGTGATGAGGAACTTATGTACTTGGACATGTATTTGCTGTTGACACTGGATTCCTCCGCTACCTAAACCACAACTCCTAACCATGCTATGGCTGCCCTGCATACAAATAGAATTTGGAATTAGTAATATGGCCACGTATGGATACAGCCACTTTCTAACAACTACACAGAATAAGTGATGCGACCACACAGCTCATAGCACTAAACACAGGTTTAAACAACAAAACAGTCTTAGATATATAAAGCAGGCTTATATGAATGCAGTCCATTTAGATGAAAAGCATAGGTTATAAACAAAAAAATCCCCATATTATGAAAGTTATCAGCCGTGTCTGTAAAAATGAAGTTTAACAAACTTCCAAGCGTCCATCTCCCACCTTCAACCCTCAAATAGTTTCCCTTTGAAGTTGGATTAAAACTTCGGCCCGGGATCTTTGATCTTTCAGGTTTATATGAACCAGTAAAAGAAGCTACAGGTCTGTCGGTGCAAACGTCCTGATTTATTTGCATCAGAAAGTGTCTTTACCTTGAGACACGGAGGAGACGTGATGTTGCTGCGCCTGTCGCCGACTCCGGTGCGTGGATTTGGGCATGCAGTTCACCGCAGCGCCGACGCACGACGCCAACAGCAGCCTGAGCGCGCTGCCTCCACACATGGTGGGTCTGGTGCCTAATCACAGCCGCTCGTTTAGTGCAAAAAAAAAAAACCCGAAACAAAACAGTAGGCCCTGACTTCACCAGAGACGGAGAACCGCTTTCAGTTAATGTCCTGTTCCAAAGTCACAGTCTGCTCCTCTCCGCTGCGTGCGTGTGCAGGTTGAAGCTCCGTGGGAGTGATTTATGGCAGAGGAGGAGGGAGGAGGGCCAACACAGCCACGACCCACACAAACTTTCACATCAAACTGGAAATTCTCTTGAGGTTCGTCTTCCTTTCTTTGCCACAAATCCATGTTGTGTCGCAGGTTGTTGATGTAGTGTTTGAGTTTGGACTGTGTACTGTAGGAAACAAACAACAACAGAAAAACAAATATGGGGGGGCTGGATTCATGACTTCAATTCAATGGCTAAATGTTTATGTACAGCCGCCATGCATGAAGGTAATAAGATAAACAAAAGCAAAATCAGCAAGGCTGCCATCTTTGGGACCTTGGCTGGTGCCCCGAAAATGTTTGGTAACCCTAACCCTAATTAAAAAAAAAAAACAGTCCTCCTTTACTCATAAAAAATAATAATAGAAGGGAAACTCTGTTTGATTCTTCTCCTCTCCACATCCATCCTCCTTCCATTTTCTGAAATATTTCAGCAAGCTCATCTACAGATGTGTGAGAGACAAATAAAGAAAAATGCTAAAAATGGCTGGTGGTCAAGATGGTCCTAGTTGGGAGTTCTAGGGAGCATTGCCCCCCAGAAGCTGAAAGATTTTAGCCATTTCAGTGCTCCCCAGAACCATTTTCTGCAGTGAATTTGCAAGGAGAAATAGGGAAGCAGCTGTTTATCCAACTCTTTACAAGTTTGACAAAATCTAACTTCATATGACACCAACTTCTGTGCTGTGCGAGTCTTCTATCCAAAACTGGAAGGCCGTGGCTACGGGTACAGAGACCGTTCTAAAGATACGGAGGGTGTCTTACCAACCAATCAGAATACACAAATATGTCCGTACCCGTACCATATGCGGATAAAGGTCCAGGCAAGGCTTCAAAATTCATCCGTACATTGTCCGTATCTTCAGTGAACCTCAGTCCGTACCTTTAGCAGTCCCGCAGAAGATACGGATGTACTTATCCTTAGCCACTTTGAAATTGGCCAGGAGGAAACGACTCAAGCCAGGAGGAAGACTCAAGCCAAACACCACTGAAACTGTTTTTTTTTTTTAAAAAAACCTTTGAAGCCCTCAAATCGCCTTCATTTTGTATTTCACAATCTATATCTCTCTTACATAGTCTTTTATGATGGAGCAATCACATTATAACACATATATATTATTAATGTCTTTAAATGAAAATATAGCCAAAATTTCAACATGCACATCCAACCTATATTATTTAACATCCATAACAGTGCCTGTTTAATTGTTCAAAGTAAGTGCTATGTTAAAGATTGACCAGCAGATGTCACCATATCAAATGCTTCAAACACTGAACCATTTCAACACAATTGCTTCACAGTGGTTCAAAACGCTTCAGTTTCTCAGTCACTAATAATTATCAAGAAAATACTTCAGCAACCACATATTTTCAGCGCATGTGCACAGATAGACTTACAATCATGATTACTTGCTAACCAGGACATTAAATAAAGTACAACATGTCCTTTAAATTACCTGTGTGGACACACTGATTAGACTATGTCTGTAGTGACAACCCAATTTTATTAGATGATAGATTATTTGATATGTTAGGCTATTTTACTGGCTTACCGTTGTCATACAAAAAGTGGCCAACTAAGAAATAAAGCTCCAAAGCTTTGCTCAAATTCTGTCTGAACGCAGAACTCTGAACACAGCTGCAAGGTTTTCAGTGAATCAGTGATACTGCAGACAGAATGTTGTAAACAGATGTTAAGAGCTGTTCCGGGGGTGCGCCTTAAACTCCTCTCCTTTCATTATCAATCAATCAATCAATTTTTTTTTTATATAGCGAAATAATTATGAAACAATGTGCTGTGGACTGGTCATAGAAGTACAGAGATGGAATGCCACCTCCTGATCTCCGGGGCTGAGGTTGTGCCGTGCATGCGCGAGAGGAGTTTGGGTTCTTCACTTCCGGTCTTTTGCTCTGCAGCCAGCACTTCATTCACAGGTAATATAAACTCCAATTTCTGCTGGGAATCGATGATATCAAGCATCACAAAATAAGGTTAAAGGTTTTGATCAATTAATCTGAATAATTTATTGAGCCTTGCATTTTGTAGCTGCCTTGATTATCGCTCACAATGTCATGCTGCTCTCAAAATAAAAATGTGTCGGTGGCACGCTGTTATTGTTGCAAAGGCTTGCAAACAACCAGTTAGGTTGAAAGGGGAATTGTTCAGCTAAAATATATCTTATATAAAATATAGATCTTGCAGTCTGTTAGCAACAAGGCAAGTTTTAAAAGACAGTTAAAGTAAGTTTATCCAGTCAGCTAAGGGAAGGAGATCATGCCACCTTTTTATTTATTTTTATTTTTTAATGTGATTTCTGGTCCAAAAGATGAGCTTATCTTGTAGTCCATTATTTTCTTGTCCAAAACGTGGTGCTAAATTTGTTATCTACACTTCTACTGGAACACAGTTGCTATTTATTTTAATTTATTGTGATCTTATTGTTCTCTGTTCAATTTCTACTTAGCTCCCCCAGCCGCGGCACGAGCCCAGCTCCGCTTTGCACCCCAGCCCGACCGACCCAGCCCTTAGAGCCAATCCTTGTCCCGAAGTTACGGATCTGACTTGCCGACTTCCCTGACCTGCCTTGTTCCAACATGCCAGAGGCTGTTCACCTTGGAGACCTGCTGCGGATATGGGTACAGCCTGGCATGAGATTTACACCCTCTCCCCCGGATTTTCAAGGGCCAGCGAGAGCTCACCGGACGCCGCTGGAACCGCGATGCTTTCCAGGGCAAGGGCCCCTCTTTCAGGGCGAACCCATTCCAGGGCACCCTGCCCTTCACAAAGAAAAGAGAACTCTCCCCAGGGCTCCCACCAGCTTCTCTGTGATCGCTTGCGTCGCCGCACTGGACGCCTCGCGGCGCCCCTCTCCACCACTCCAGATTCAGGGATCTGAACCCGACTCCCTTTCGATCGGCCGGGGGTGACGTAGGCCGTTGCCCTGCCTGTCTGAACGGCGTTCACCCGTCTCTTAGGACCAACTGACCCATGTTCAACTGCTGTTCACATGGAACCTTTCTCCACTTCGGCCTTCAAAGTTCTCATTTGAATATTTGCTACTACCACCAAGATCTGCACCCGCGGTGGCACCATCCGGGCCCGCACCCTGGGCTTCCGTGCACACCGTGGCGATCCTCCTACTCGTCGCGGCGTAGCCTTCGTGGCCCCTGTCGCCGGCGATGGCTGGGTATGGGCCCGATGCACCAGCGCCATCCATTTTCAGGGAGAGTTGATTCGGCAGGTGAGTTGTTACACACTCATTAGCGGATTTTAATTTCATTGTACCTTGTATATAATGACAATAAAAAGCATTCTATTCTATTCTATTCTATTATTTTATTTTATTGGTATCCCAGTGTAAATTGTGTGTGTGTGTATATATATATATATATATATAAACTACACACTTATTGCTTATTGTTAGTTACATGTTTAATTGAGCTCCTCAGTGTTACGTTTTAGTGTCACATGGACCACACTGGAAATAAGCCTTTGTTTTATTGTCATCTGTGTATCATTGATACGAGGTCTGTGAGAAAACGAAAACTGTCGATTGTGTCATTCGCCTGTGGGCAGGCTTTGAGTGAGCACTGGTCCACCCCTCTTGTCTGTCGTTTTTTCATTGCGAGGAAATGGCGGAATGATTTGGGCTTTGTTCCGTCAGAATTTTTTCAGAAACTGTTAGAGACAGGCAGCTGGAAACCATTCGTAAAATTCAGATGGCTTTCGGTGAAAATTTTATGGGCTTCACAGAGATTAAGGAGTGTTACTACAGCTTTAAGGACGGCCCACAATGGCGCACGGCGCGCCGCGCTCCGAGCCGCGATCAACAAGCAGAAACCACCAGATCATTTCTAAATGGATGGCTGTGTGGATCCGGGACTATCGTGTGCAATTTCTCTGGTTATCACAAGAGCTGGATATCAGCCATTTTCCGGCAGATTTCACTTTTAATGAGATTTTGTCATGGAAAGCCGCGCGGAGGCTAATGGAGGTGTTCTTTGTCTCACTCCATCAGCGGCTCCGTCGTGACGTGCGAAGCCTCCGCGCGGTTTTCCATGACAAAATATCTTGTTAAAACTGAAATCTGCCGGAAAATGGCTGATGTCCAGCTCTTGTGATAACCAGAGAAATTGCACACGATGGTCCCGGCTCCACACAGCCATCCATTTAGAAATGATCTGGTGGTTTATACCTGTCAATCGCGGCTCAGAGCGCGGCGCGCCGAGCGCCATTGTGGGCCATACTTAAAGTGGTAGTAACACTCCTTAATCTCTGTGAAGCCCATAAAATTTTCACCGAAAGCCATCTGAATTTTCCAAATGGTTTCCAGCTGCCTGTCTCTAACAGTTTCTGAAAAAATTCTGATGGAACAAAGCCCAAATCATTCCGCCATTTCCTCGCAATGAAAAAACGATGAGAGGGGTGGACCAGTGCTCACTCAAAGCCTGCCCACAGGCGAATGACGCAACCGTCAGGCGTGAAAAAACTCACGCATGCACACGAAGGTTCAAGCTTGGCTGACGTAAAAACATATGAATCAAATCCATATATTTTTTGCATAAAATAAAAAGGTCGGATAGTTTTCTCACAGACCTCGTATATTCACCTTTCTGTGTTTATTTTGATTTTACAAAATTAACTCAATCAATTCTGTAAATACTGATGATTTTTGTTTTACTCTAAATACTATTTTATCTGAGGGAACAAGGCTGTCCACATTACCAGATTGAGAACTGCTCAACTCAGCATCCAAGAGTCAGCTGGTGGTCTCCTGTCACCTGTGTCATCCTGTCAGCCGCTGTCAGGTAGAATGCCGCCTGTGAGGCCTCGCGGTTGATCCCAGATATCCTGGATGTCTTCATGATGCAAGAACTAGCAATGTGCACAGTTCCAAAACTACAAAACATTCATGTCAATTTAAATCATGTAATATTATATATATATATATATATATATATATATATATATATATACAGTGAGGAAAATAAGTATTTGAACACTCTGCGATTTTGCAAGTTCTCCCACTTAGAAATCATGGAGGGGTCTGAAATTTTCATCTTAGGTGCATGTCCACTGTGAGAGACATAATCTAAAAAAAAAAAATCCAGAAATCACAATGCATGATTTTTTTAATAATTTATTTGTATGTTACTGCTGCAAATAACTATTTGAACACCTGTGAAAATCAATGTTAATATTTGGTACAGTAGCCTTTCTTTGCGATTACAGAGGTCAAACGTTTCCTGTAGCTTTTCACCAGGTTTGCACACACTGCAGCAGGGATTTTGGTTCACTCCTCCATACAGATCTTCTCTAGATCTTTCAGGTTTGGAGTTTCAGCTCCCTCCAAAGATTTTCTATTGAGTTCAGCTCTGGAGATTGGCCAGGCCACTCCAGGACCTTGAAATGCTTCTTACGAAGCCCCTCCTTAGGTGCCCTGGCTGTGTGTTTGCAAAAATCTCGCAATACATGGCCCCATCCATCCTCCCTTCAATACGGTGCAGTTGTCCTGTCCCCTTTGCAGAAGAGCACCCCCAGAGTATGATGTTTCCACCCCATGCTTCACGATTGGGATGGTTTTCTTGGGGTTGTTCTCATCCTCTAAACATGGTAAGTGGAATTGATTCCAAAAAGCTCTATTCTGGTCTCATCTGACCACATGACCTTCTCCCATGCCTCCTCTGGATCATCCAGATGGTCACTGGTGAACTTCAAACGAGCCGCCTGGACATGTGCGGGCTTGAGCAGGGGGACCTTGCTGCCCTGCAGGATTTTAAACCATGACAGCATCATGTGTTACTAATGTAATCTTTGTGACTGTGGTCCCAGCTCTCTTCAGGTCATTGACCAGGTCCTCCTGTGTAGTTCTGAGCTTTCTCGTAATCATCCTTACCCCACAAAGTGAGATCTTGCATGGAATCCCAGACCGAGGGAGATTGACAGTCATCTTGTGTTTCTTCCACTTTATAATAAATAATCATAACAGTTGTTGTCTTCTATCAAGCTGCTTGCCTGTTGTCCTGTAGTCCATCCCAGCCTTGTGCAGGTCTACAGTTTTGTCGCTGGTGTCTTTAGACAGCCTTTGGTCTTGGCTATGGTGGACAGGTTGGAGTGTGATTGATTGAGTGTGTGAACAGGTGTCTTTTATACAGGTAACAAGTTCAAGCAGGTGCAATTAATACAGGTAAAGAGTGCAGAATAAGAGGGCTTCTTAAAGAAAAATTAACAGGTCTGTGAGAGCCAGAATTCTTGCTGGTTGGTAGGTGTTAAAATACTTATTTGCAGCAGTAACATACAAATAAATTATTAAACAATCATACATTGTGATTTCCAGTTTTTTTTTTTTTTTTAGATTATGTCTCTCACAGTGGACATGCACCTAAGATGAAAATTTCAGACCCCTCCATGATTTCTAAGTGAGAGAACTTGCAAAATCGCTGGGTGATCAAATATTTATTTTCCTCACTGTGTATATATATATATATATATATATATATATATATATATATATATATATATATATATTTTTTTTTTTTTTCAGGCCGTAATTTTTTTTTTTTCCAAAATAGAGTTTATTTATGTTTGAGAGGTCACACTCACATTTTTGTGGTACAAATATGCAGATATGACTCAAGAAAACATTTTATATTTAGTTGTAACTTTGTGGAACAGCCTTCCTCATCATGTGTTAAATGCTCCAAGTGTTATTACTTCAAAGGAATACTGTGATTATTTTATGGTGTTTGATTTTTATTGACTGGCGATTTTATTATGGTGTTTGATTACTTTTACCGTGCTATTTATGAGTTTTATACGGTTATATTTATGAGTTTTACTATGATGCTTTTTAAATGACGAATGATGTGTACCTTTATTGTATTTTTATACACGTTTTATGAATAATTAATGATTATTGACCGTGATTTTCCGCCTCAGTTGCTGACAGTCTGCATGCTCTTATCAATAATATTAGTAAGTTTTGTCCTGAATATGATTTAAAATCAACAAGAACTTCATTCAAGCTACACTTTGAACATACTTCGAGGGGATAACTTGTTGAAGCCACGGCAGAAAACGCAAGAAAACACACAGAAACTGTCCTTTACAAGTGCATCTGGTGTTATTGCTGGCAGACAACCGGAAGTGAATTACCCCAACTCTCGCGGCTGAGTGGCTGAAATCTCGGGGTTGCAAGCTCATAAACAAAACTCAATGGAACAAGATCTTGAGTTGGCATTTCAGTCTCTCTACGTCTAAGTCTGGTCTAGTCTAATCTAGCCACCAACAGAAAATAAATTGGAGACATTTTTATTTTGGTGTGACATTTCTTGCTTGTGCATGAGAGCATGAGATGATGCTGAAAGCGTGAGTGTCACGCCAGATGCGTGTGAGTTGGCATCCCTGAAACAGAGATTTCTGACATCTATCAATCTGAATCCGGATCACCAACAAAATTTAATGGAGTCTTCCATTGCCTAATATCTATCTGTGGTGTAAATTTGGTGAGAATCCATGAAGTAGTTTTGATGTGATCCTTCGAAGTGTATATAAAGTGAAATCTTGATCCAGAATCCGGATCTGGATGTGGATCACCTCCAAAATTCAGTGGAGTCTTCCATGGCCTAATATATATCTATGGTGAAAATTTGGTGAGAATTCATGAAGCAGTTTTGACGTCATCCTTCAAAGCCTATATAAAGTGAATCTTGATCTCTGGGCGGTATGGATTGACATCCATAAGACTGGTGTATGTGCGTACATGGCACAGGGGTGCTTCGGGCTAGAGGAGTGCCTTCTGGTGCACATCGTATGATATTGATCCTATTGCTGTGCATGTCTCCTCTTGCTGGTGTTAGATATATCTGTGGGTTTATGTACTATTTTGGTGTTTTGTTTCGGTATCACCTAATAAATAATCACCTTACTTAAATGATCATACTTTTAGTCTGATATCTGCTTAAACATGCATGTGGAACTGGATTTAACTAATTATAGTGCTTAGAACAAAGAATCAAGTTACCTTATGTCCAGACCTGGCACTGGCTTGGGTAAGGGGCTCCGACTTCCCTCTGTGCCCACAGGGAGCCAATGTTAGGATTTGCGAAGGTCTGCCTTTTTTCATGCCTAAATTGTGTTTCATAAAAAGTGTTTCTATTACTTTGTTCGGGATTCTGATCGAGCGGACCTCCTGTGAGAGCGATGTTCGTCAGAATTCAGGCCTGATTCTCACCTGACTTTGAATAAATTTAATTTGAAAAATAGTCTGTGTCTTAATCTTATTGGGACGGAATAGCAAAAGGGCCGGGAGAAAACCTTCAGTGGTTTGGGGGTGCTTTTTGCCCTGTGGCGCTGCCATGGCTCCGGGGTCTCCTACCTGCCTGTGGGATCGTGCCTGTAGTTTTAGGGCTGTGTAGCGCTGACACAACTCCTCACAATCATTAATGACTCATAATACTGCACACCTCATTATTCCTACCATACTGTGCACAGGGATTCATAACTTTTCCACAATGTTGACCAAACCCAATGGCGAATTGACAGCCTTTCCGTAGACTGTTAGAATGCAACTGCTGGGTTTTGTCCTTTCGTGATAACTTATTCTAGTGAGACTCTCGCTAGAATTTTAATTCCAATACTTGTGGTGACGGATGGGTAATAGTTCTGCTAAATATTACTATTTAATTTTTTTTTTAAACCAACATTCCTGTAATATCATTTCTTATCAGGTTTAACAAGCTCTGTCTCTCAATCCATCCACATATTTCATGCCATGTAGAATGTCATATGAGTCTTTCTGTAAGTCATGTGGTCTTTAATTGCAGAAAAAGTGTTTCCATTCCACTTTTGTGAACTAAGGCTTTCTCAAATTCCCTGAAAATTCACCCCGTGAGCATAAATTTGCAATATTATTTTTTTTTTCCTTGAAACTCGTGTTTCTATTAGCATATTTTCAATTTGCTACTTCAAATTGCACAGTTTGGATGGTAATGGGAACTCGGCTGCTGTCTGCTAGTTTACTTAGACAGCAGACTGATAGGTTTGAACAAAAACGGCAATAGGTCAGGCGCAAGGGTGATCAGATCAACATTTAACAGTCTTTCAAAGGGAGGCAGCAGGTTATCCAAAAACAGGCAAAAAGTCAACAACAGAGAGTTCTCATATCATATGATCAATTCACAGGGGCAGGCAAAATCCAGGGAACTGGGACGGGAGCAAAGGTCTGTAATAGAAAGGGAAAAATACTGGACCAAGCTACTGGAAGAATAAAGTGAGAGTGCAGGACAACCCGCTGCAATCTGGTGATGAGGAAACGGTCCAAACACAGTTAAATAGGCAACCAAACAATTATATGCAGTCCAGAAATGCATGAGACCAGAAGACCAAAAACAGGACATTTATCACGAAAAACATTTATTGCAAGAAAACAAAACTCAGTAGTCGACAAACATCACTCACCGGAAATGCTGTCATTCTACACGTGTGTTTTCTTGACACTGTGAAAATGTCGCTTACATGTTGTGCAGATCTGTAATGAAAACCCTCCTGCTGAGTGGGTCTGCAACATTGTTGTTGCAGGTAATGATTTGCAGATATTCTTATATATATTCGTTTGAACAGGAGCAATCAGAGATTTCTGACATAAGCCAATCCGGATCTGGATCACCTCCAAAATTCAGTGGAGTCTTCCATGCCCTAATCTGTGATGCAAATTTGTTGAAAATCTGTGAAGTAGTTCTGACGTAATCCTTCAAAGCATATATAAAGTGAAACTTGATCTGGGTCCAGATCACCTACAAAATTCAATGGGTTCTTCCATGGCGTAATATCTATCTGTGGTGAAATGTTCATCAAAATCCTAAAGGACAGACAGACAGACAAATAAACGCTGATGATTTTATTATGTCCTTGGTGGACGTAATAAGAATGTCGGCACAGTGGCATGTTCAGTCAGATAAATGTAAAGTAGACTGTTTGTTTGGATGTGATTTATGAATCCTTGTTGCTAATAGCAGGGTCCTGGTGGACACTAAGAAGACTGTGGCTTGTTACCATGAGTTATTTTGAATACCAGAAGCAGATCTGATTAAAATATCAGCTGGAATAGCAATAGGGAGATCCTATTTCCACTAAGGCAAAACAATGGATCTGTTTTATTTTGAGATCAACAACATCTTGTGACTTACATTATCCCTGTCTGAATGTACAGTTAAGTCAACACAAAAAAAAAAAATTTGAGTCCTTTTTCTGATGTCAACATTTGCACTAAAATTCATTTGCCGGCTCCCTCATGAGAAAAGAGTTTTTGAGGAAGTGCTGGGACTGCCAAAGAAAAAGTGTGAGAGAGAGTCTCATCTGCAAAGGAAAACATCTCAATCCTGATCAGCTTCAGAAGTTATTGACCTTGTCTTCCTCTTGATAACAGTTACACCCTCTGTTTTGTGGAGATAAGCTCAAAATCCTTTAAGCAATTATGAGAACAGACTAACTAAATAAATGGAGAAATCCTGTTGAGCACATGGCAGAAACAGTGATCAACACTTAACACAAACATTTTAGGGTCATGCACACAGTGCAAAGCCCAACACAAATAGGGGGTTCTTTCGGCTTCTCCATTTTTCATTTGGGGTCACAACAGCAGATCATTTATCGATCTGTATGTTGATTTGGCACAAGTTTTACACCGGTATTGGGTTTGGGTCTTAGTCTCCCTAAGTAATCGCTTGTTTGACACAAAGTCATTCCAGCTGTATCCAAGGATCCTCTGAAGCAGTGGTTCCCAATATTTTTCTGCAGAAAAAGAGAGAAGAATATTTTTGAGCTGCTCCCCCCCCCCCCCCCCCCCCACACACACACACACACATTCCAACACACGTACTCGTCATCATCTTTTGCTTCCAAAAGATTGTTCCAAAATTGCTCAACTGGAATACATTTAAAACATTGTGATTACAACAAAAACCGGCAATTCTTTTTAAATATAATAAAAGTAAGTAAATCCCTTCGACATCTCCCTTGTTGTCACCACAGCAGATCTGTGGTGGATGTTGGGAGTATGACCAACCAGTCTACATATGTTTTGTGGGCTTTGAAAGGGCGTATGACCAGGTCCCTTGGGGTATCCTGTGGGGGGTGCTGCAGGAATATGGGGTACCAGATTTGCTGCAACGTGCGATCAGGTCTCTATATGACCAAAGTTGGAGCTGTTTTCGCATTCTTAGCATTATATCAGACCTGTTTCCGGTGGATGTTGGAGTCCATCAGGGCCGCCACTTTTCACCAATCCTGTTTGTGATGTTTATGGATGAGATTTCAAACACAGTCAGGAACAGGAGGGTGTTCAGTTTGGTGACCTCAGAATTGTAGCTCTGCTTTTTTACAGTTAATGTGGTTCTGTTGACCTCATCAGATGATGACGTCCAATGTGGACTGAGCAGGTTTGAGGCAGAGTGTGAAGCAACTGGGATGAGAATCAGCACCTCCAAATCTGAGACCATGGTCCTCTGTCAGAAAATGATAGATTGTCCCCTCTGGGTCAGGGGAGAGTTACTGCCCCAAGTGGAGGGGTTTAAGTATCTTGGGTCTTGTTCATGAGACATGCAAGATTTATGCCTGACCATACGTGACAACATTTCAGAGGATGGTAGGTTTAATATTTTGTGTAATAATAAAAAAAAAAGAAACTGGGTTCTTGATGCAGTTTTCCTTAACATTTTTATGCGACTGACATAGCAATGAACAGAGTTGGGTGATACTTCCCTCAGGGCCCTTTCACATATAGTGTGAATATGTACAACTCATGGCGACACTCGTCAGAGCAGCTCATATGAGCGACCCAAGCCGACGGGCGTGGGTCAAATATGATCCGTCTGTTCCTCTGTAGATGACCCATGGTCACAGACATACAGTCATGAAATGACATGAATGATGAAGCAATTCGCTCATCTCATGTCCACATCTACTGGTCCGGTGCATCCAGCCAGCCGCGCATGCATTCTGCCCGATACGTGTGTCTTGTGGACGCCGCACCACTGGACAGACACCGCGTCATGTGGAACAGAGCTCACGTAGGTGGTGTGATAGTCACATCGCCTGCTGCGTGTTCTGATCTGACAGTCCGTCAATGTCCGCGAGCACACTAGTTGAAAAGTTAACTCCGCGGACTTTCGAGCCAGCCATCGGCCATCTTTGTACTCCTCATAGAAGCTGTGTGATGATGTGTGCAATGTGAGTGTTCAATCGGAACTGGATCACCATCATGGTTTTCCAAAATCCAATCGTAGGGCAGATTCACCTCACGTGAAAAGCCAAAGATCGTTTTCAGGAGTAATATGTTACTAGTTGGCCGGTTTGAATAGTCCCCTGGGTGCTCCAATGAGTACATACTATTAGTACATACTCAGTGTGCCCTGCGCCGTTACACACAGCGATCAGTGAAAGCAGGAGCAGAGGGAGAGCCTCTGATGACAATCTCGTGCTCAAGCTGCAGCCCGTCCCTACAGTGATATATGTTTTTATTTATGTCCTCATAAGGACAGTAAGCAGACACTCGCGCGTCACAGTGGGCAGTTATTAGTTCATGTCTGTCCAAACACAGTACGTGTTGTCCAGCTGGGATGTCCAGATCCACAGCTCCCCACACCTCCTGTCAGTTCAGTGCACACACCAACGTGTCAGTGTGTGTGTTTGCAAAGCTACACACATGGGGCACTTAGACAAATTTCACATCCACCTCAGCAGTGATTGTCTGCAGACTGGAACATATGTCACCATGTCATGCCGCCGCTGTGGGAAAAAAAAAATAATAATAAAAACCATATACCATAAAAAGTTCAAGTTAAAAAATCTTTAATATCCCCGCTGGGAAATTTTTGTGTAGCCAGCAATAAGACAGTCACTGCCACAGACAACAAAAGTCATAAATACAGAGAAAGACATGACAGATCACTTATTTAGTAATGAAACTAAAAGAAAAAATATTTGAATGAAAAATGGCGGGGGGGGGGGGGGGTAGAGCCAGTGGAAAGATTGATGGGAGTTGGACTTGATACAAGGCAAAATAAAACACTTATGATCAAGTCCCAGTTAGTCCTGTAGCTTCAGAGTTATCTAGACCATACAAAACTAAAACACTATAAGATAAGAATATTTCCACTGTAAAGCCATGACCTTAATTTGAACAGATTTTTACTCAACTGTTAAATCAAATCAGTCATGCTGGAAAAGCACTGCTATGTCTTTAACGAGGGCCATATTTTCTTATGTGTGTCCAAGAAATCAGCCAAAAAACAGCCACATTTTTAAGGGACATTGCGAGATTTTGCTTTTGGCACTGTAACACAAACTTTTATGAATGTACTTTATCATCACGTGGTACATTTGATTACATACATATAATTTGCTGATGGTGGTGTTGGTGATTAAAGGTAAACACACAATTTTGTGATGGTGAAATAGCCACACGTATGATCAAACCCAAGTTTGTATTTATTTCAGTAGAAAACTGAACATGAAACAGTTTGTGCTGTGTAAGTGTAGGACTGTCTCCCACTGCAGATGTTTGATCCCAGTTTTGTTGGCATACGACGTGCATTTGGCCGCGAGAAAATTTATCGCTGCTCAATTTTTGAACTGTTCAAAAATCAAGCAACACGTGAGCGATGTTGTGCAACTCACGCGAGGGGATGGCGAACCCCTGCAAACGTCACGTGAAAGTTCACGAAATCCCATGTTAACCCTCTGGGGACGACGCCATCATATACGATGGCTAAGACCAAGCTTTACTAAATTATAAATAACTTTTGAATAATATGAGATAGAAACTTACTTTTTTGCTGAAAAGTTAACTCCGCGGACTTTCGAGCCAGCCATCGGCCATCTTTGTACTCCTCATAGAAGCTGTGTGATGATGTGCGCAATGTGAGTGTTCAATCGGAATTGGATCACCGTCACATGGTTTTCCAAAATCCAATCGTAGGGCAGATTCACCTCACGTGAAAAGCCAAAGATCGTTTTCAGGAGTGATATGTTACTAGTTGGCCCGTTTGAATAACCCCCTGGGTGGTCCAATGAGTACATACTATTAGTACATACTCAGTGTGCCCTGCGCCATTACGCACAGCGATCAGTGAAAGCTGGAGCAGAGGGAGAGCCTCTGATGACAATCTCACGTGCTCAAGCAAAAAGTGTGTAAGTATCAGGATTGCTCCACTAGTTTGCATGTGAATGTTACTGGATAACTCTGTTGCTTTCTCTGCGTAAAGCACTGTTTACCATATCAATGGACAATGAAACGCATAGACCATTTTGTATATATTGTTCAACATGTGCATTTGTGTTTATTGTTTGAGCCTTTCTGTTGGACAGTCTTTCACACAAGACCTCAAATTACCTTTATAAAGTGTCAAAACAGTTGTTTATTATAGTTTACTGTGTGTTTTGAATAAGTGTGTGTGGAAAATTATTTTTCGCTTTATTTTTTCTTTGCCTATTTTTGATTGTAAACCTTTATTACACTTATAAAACACAACAAAAACATATATATTCTGAAAGCACAGGTTGTCCTGAAAAAAGAGACATAAAACTTGATTGTGGGATGCAGGGAGAGCTGTTAACAGCAATAATAAAACATTTATGCCAGGCGAGTGAACTGTCCAAAAAATACCCTCGGACCCCAGAGGGTTAATGTCATTTGCAAGCTGTCACAGCCCAGTGAGATACAGTCCTTAGTGTTCTGATGCAGGGATCACAGAGTATACTATACTGTTGGGCGACTGTGTTTTTACTATTTTGTAGTAGGAATCCCCAGCCATAAACTGGCAAAATTGTTTAATTTTTATTATTGTGCCACTGAAAATGGGCATTCAGTTCATTCTTACTGAAGCATATACCAGCTCCTCAGCTGAATAAAGAGCACTTCTGAGCAGCCAAGTTCCTCATATGTTTCAAGTTAGTGACCAATCTGCTTGTTTGCATACAGAACAATTACTTTATTTCTGAACGTGTGGCTCCCGCCGTGTCCTGTCTGTCACTTGCTAAAAACTTCACAACACACAAACGTATCTGCGGACGTGTCTGTCAAATGTTGAAGTCATGTTAGGGTGAAGAAGTCATAAGGTCAGCTGATGTCGTAATCAGTCTGTTACACTTTAAATTGTTTGAACTTTACTAATTTAACACTGGACAAATCTGAGGTGAGAACATGTCAGTCAATCAATTCATTGCGTAATAATGAAACATTTTCACCTCAAATTTGGAACAGCTAAAAGACCACGTTGAATATCCGCACTCGGCAGCAGCTTGTTAATACTGTGACACACATTAACAAGCACAAGCTGACTTTCTTAATCTGTCCAGTGCTGATTGAAAAGTTAGTCAATGTGCTGTTGTGCAACAAAATCCTCACGTATTCCTAAATGAATACGTGGTTCGTGTCAGTCATCTACTTCTGCTATAACTACGTATGAGGTGACGATGAAGCAGGAAATCCCATTTTAAAGCCATTATCTGGTTACTTTGCAAAGTTAAGTGCCTCTGTGGCTTAACACAAAAACGCACCAACATTCTCATGATTGTGTGACGGGTTTTAAGGGGAAAACTGCCATTAATATTGAATCACAGTGGATAACTACAATGAAAATTGCAGCAGGAACTTGGATAATGATCCAGTAAATAAAGCATTTCACTGTTGAAAGTGCACAAAGAGATTGGGAGTTATATATATATATATATATATATATATATATATATATATATATATATAATGTTTTGTCTTTAGTTTAATTTTGAATATAAGCAGTGTGTACGTGTTGTGAACAATCTTTTGTAAGGTGTGTTTGACTTTTGTGACCTTAAATATCATGTATGCACTGAGCTTGGCTTTAGACCATGGTTTTGCTGGTGTTTAGTGCACTCGTTTTCTATTTCCCGAGCACAAATGCGCACAATTGGACTTGTCATTTGAACTTTTCAACTGTGTTGGGTAGAAACTACAAATGACATTTACATTTTATTGTGCACTGCTTTGTACGATTGGACCCAAACTGTTGGAGCTCTGTGGTGAACAGCATGTCTACCAAATATCTGCTGTAACCCTTTCAGATGGGACTTAGCAGAGAGTCTGCAGATACTGGCTCAGATTCCTCACAAAATTCTAGTTTGCTGTCTTTAGGGTGTTTGAAGGATTGCGGGAAGGGGTAGAAAAGAAGAATTAAAAGGGAAGATAGAAAGTGTATGTGAAAGATGCATAGATAAAAAAACCCCCAAAAAACAGATGTAAAGTTGACAAATTGGAAAGAGAATAGAAAGTGAACATGTTTGGCTTTCAGGAAGTATGAATAACCAGTCAGAGAAGAATGGAGAGAATGACTGGACAGTTGAGAAATCTGGGCAGAGATCGTTAAGATTTTAATGACATGTGGAAATGATCCTGTATTTTTTGCAAGCATTTGCATTACACAATACATTTAGAATCCTTTTCATGAAAAGGAGGACAAGGGTGAGGAACCACGTCACAGCTGCAGCACTTTTCCATCCAAAACTCTTGTCAAGACCTCAATGTCACAAATCCCAAATTTCTTCTTTGCTTGTTCTGGATATATACATTCTTCTCACTCTCGTTATCCAACTGTGTAGTTTCCTTTCAACAATAAATGATTAAAACTTTTAAAATGCACCAAAACCTTAGGTCTTACTTACAGACTACTCTGACATCCCAGAGGAGTTGCTGCTGGCTTGGTTATTTGGACAGGGTTTTCTCCTCAGTCTTTAATTCATACAGTATTTTTAATTTCTTCTTGTATTCAAGACATATTCAAGTAATATTCAAGAAATCAATTTTTGGAATATTTATGATCAGACAAATAATGTTTTATAGTTTTCAATGTGATTGGAGCATCTTTTATTTTTGATCCCTGTGTAATTCTTCAGTTGACCCCTACCTGACTGCCTATTAAAAATTCAAATGGCCAATTCTTTTTTCCAAATGGGTAACCTGAGGAGCCGACTTTGGTGCTTCTATCACCATTTGCAGGATTCCTCTGTAAATATTCTATTATCTGCTGCACTAATGAAACCAGGCCACTTATAATCTCTGCCAAACATCCTCACATTTCCTCTCCTCTTGTCTCCTCAAGGGAGATGAGGTCACAGACTGTGGGAAGATGGAGAGATTTGGAGTTTAGGCTCAACAGTCTTCTCCGGCAGATAACTTATTATCTCTAAAAACATCTCAGTAATGGAAAAATACACCTTTTCAGACCTGGGTAGAAAAAATGGCTGTTGTGTTTAATTGTTGAAAATTGTCTCTGCAGATGTTAGTTTTGAAGTGCACATGCAAACATTTTTTTCTGTTGTTTTTTCACCCTGTCTGCATATACAGTGATGGTAAATGCCACTATGGCAGAACCATTTATGTACATGAATACACATATATGCAATTTATTCTTGCAAGACAGAAGGTATGTAGGTATGTATGAATGTGGTGTGTGTGTGTGTGACCCCCATGCACCCTTCCCAATCAGCCTTCACCAGCCTACTCAAAGCCAACCAACAACTTCTATCAGGAAGGGCCAACCACCAAAACAACACAAAGACAGACAAGAACGAAAGACAAGTGGTGAAGGCAATAACTGTGAAGTGATGAGAAGTGAGACACCAAAGAGACGGGGCCCCAAACATACAACTTGCCAGGACAAACAACCACACATCAACAGTGACAGCAACAGGCTGTTGTCTAATTAGTGAGCATCCATACCTTAATCTCGGACATCAGAGTCTTGATCCCCTTGAGAGCCCCCAAAACCAAATTGTGGTGATGGCCACAAACACGTAACCATCCATGCACAGCATTCATTTCAACATGGCCGATTGTCATGGGTCATGTTTCTGTGTTTTGCTTTGATCGGCGCATTGTTCCATTTTCTGGTTTTGTTCTCTGTGTTACTGTGTCCCTGGTTATCTTCTCCTGATTTGACACTGCATCCATGTTTTTTTATGTAGCTTAACTACCTGTTTCCGCTCTTCTGGTTACATGTGTATCTGCAATTCCGGGTTTGATTGTGGGCTTCCATATTTAGCCTGGTTCAGAGTGCTCCATCCTCGCCAGTTTGTATAAAGGCCCCTTTACACATAACACGATTGAAGCCGACTAGTGCATTAAGGAGGAATTGCATGCCATTTGTGAAAAATTCGAGCCACCTCTAACGCCACATACACGTACGTCATTACAACTGTTCATGCACACCAGTGACCTAAAGACAGGTGTCGGCTAAATTCCAGGTGACACACATAAACATCCAACACGTGAAACAGACCATCAGATTATGTGAACATGCAGCAGGTGATCTGAATGTCATGCGTGTTGCAGTGTTTTTATGGTGTGTAGTTTTTATTTTTTGTTTCTCCACAGCAGCAGCATAATGTGGCTCCACGTGTCCCAGCTGGTTTTTATTTTTTTTATCTCCACAGCAGCTGCGCGATGTGGTTCCACATGTTCCAGCTGCTCGCATTGTGTTCATGCACAAAACCATTGCAGCGGGATCATTCATCCCTGCCTGACCGTGTGTCCCTCCCGAAGTCTGCTCGATGTTTTCGGGGTTCGCTCATTCGGGGTGTGATTCGCCCTGATTCCTACTTATTCATGCTATGTATGAAGGGACCTTTAGGTTTGTCATGCTTTCTAGCAACAGCTGACCCTTAACTCGAGTAAGCCACTATTGAGAATGGATGGATAGATGCTTTCTCGCATCCAAGTTGTGCTGTGTTTACAGATAATGACGGCAAGTCATGAATGCCACGAAGTATACATTCTTGGCTGCTGATCACGAATGTGATGATTCGGGGCAGAGGCTTCAGGTGTCCTCAGGTACTACTGCAACCTGTTACCACGCGTTATGATTAATGGCACGTGTTGCTGGTAAATTATCAGGAACCATTATGCATGGTCAAGAATAATGTTCCGCACTGTTGCGCGCTATTGCATGTCGCAGCACATTGTTGCGTTTTGTCATGTTATGAATGAGGCGAATTGTCTCCACACACACACACCCATATTCATCCTACCATCAGTTGCTGAACAATTCAGATTGCTCCAGTTTGCTCCTCAAAATCCACAGAAGAACTTTGTGACTGCATGCTTAGTTGGGCTCTGTGCCATGGAGTGGCACAGAAGGGAGGAGGAGACTGAGAGAGCCAGATGTGTGGCTACACGTGACTCTCGTCTCGCTCATTTTCCCAAACATCAGGCACAGCAGCAGCGGCAGCAGCAGGTGGAATGCAGGAGCACGCTGATGACCATTGGAACGAGACTTTTAGCCGAATTGGTGTCACTGTCCTTCTTCAGCATACTGCAGCAATGAAACTGAATGGGGTGCAGGGAGGTTTAATTGTCAGACAAGAATGCTGTCATGCTTTATTAAGGATAACCATTAATCAAGATGGATCAACACGCTCAGTTGCGACCTCCATAATATGAAGCGAAATGAGGGAGGTGCGTGACATTCGTGGAAGATTTTTTGACAGCCAAAAACATGCTCCATTAAAATCATGAATATCATGCACCAACACGCATTATTAAGAAACCTATTCAGATGCGTTAAGTCACGTTAATAATGTCAGGAATGTGCCAAGAATGACGCAAATATGACATTCATAACATATCTTTCCTATGTGTAAACGCATCACAACACTAATAACTTCTTGTATTTTTACTTCTTGTTGCAGACCTTTGACCCATGTGCCAGACCTGTTTTTGACAATTCTGGGTTTTCACGTATCCCATAATCCCTTGCGTGCCAGAGAGTCGCTGCAGTCAAAACAACATAGAGAATCCACACGATGACAATTGTAAATGAATATTATACTACAAAAATGTCATTTTTTTATGCTTTTCATCACATTAATAAGAGACTGCTGCATAATACCCTGAAAACTTGCTAAAACAATTATAACAAAAAATCTGTGTCTGCTACGTGTAATCTGCGTGGAATTTAATAAGTGCAAACCAAATTTCAGACATATTACTTGTATATATATTAGTCTGGAACAAAGAGGACAAACAGTGTTGTAAAGAACAATAATCAAGACGTTAAAGAGCAAACTTTCCCCCAGAACGACATGATCAGGAAGCGAGCGTAGCTCACAGCAGCTCCCACTGAAAGTAATGGAGAGACAGCCTGTGATTCTCGCATGTTTACATAAAATAAACGCAATAACAATGTCTAAAAACCCAGAGAATATATTCAAAAGAGTTTTTGGCACAATATAAAAATAGTTTTATGTTGCAATGTTAATTGTGTTGTCCGTGTGCAGCGGTTAAAGAGAAGCGTGATCAGAGCGTATCAATGCAGTTCTCAATGTTACTGAGATCTTGCAGCGCAGCGACCTCTCTGAAGTTTTGCGGGATTTGAAACCTGAAAAGCCTCAATGCGTGTTTGGTCCGTAGCTGAAAGTCAGCTAATTATTGTGATATGTACTTTTGAGACAATAAACCTGTTTTTACTTAACTTTCATTGTGGTTCCCTGCGTTGGGGTCCATAGCCAATCTGTTATAGCCAATAGTATAGTAATTGAACAATTACTATATTTATGTAGTATATGTTCAGTATATAATATATATTGGACAGTACACACAGATTGATGTTTTCACTTCTGTTGAAATATGAACATTTGCTTGAGTTTTTAACTTGGAGAATGTATTGATGGGTGTGTAGATCTCATCAATCTGATGTTTTTGCATTTTAAGAAGTAAATGTCTTTGGGAAACCCCACGATTGTGAATGCTTCCCATGTTCTGTGACTATACATGAAGTAATGTGCTTTGAAAGCATCTAGTAAAGCTGCAAGTGAGCCCACAAGAGAATGAGAACATTTCTGTTAACCACCTCCAAAAACATTAAGTCCAACAAACTTACCACAGATCAGACTGAATCAGATTTGTAACCACTGAATAATGGATAGCAAAGGAATGTTCCAAGTGTGTCATGTTCAGCTCCTTGGCCTATTTGTATCTTTGTACAGTTTTCGAAATGTGGAAATTTTGAAACTGTATTTAATTTTTAAAAACAACATGTGATCATACAGTCAGAGCTCTTTCCTGAATGTCTCAGCTGCTATAACAAATACAGATGTGTGCCCCATTCTTTGCATTGGGGGCCCATTCACATTATGGCATGAAGTGCCTGAAATTCACAGACGTAGCATATTCTCAAAAAATCTCTGGAGAACATGGAGAAGACTCGCTACAGGGATCCAACATAGCTCAGTGGAGGGCAATTTGTAGTTGTAGAGCTCAACGTTTAGAGATGGTCCTCTGACATACTATAGGACTTCCTTCAACTTTTGCTGTCGGGGGGCGCACGCATTGGTAGCACACTCCTCTGAACAGTATTGTGGCTTGGCAGAGCTGATCATTGACTCAACATTTGAAATGTCAAGTGATGTAGCCTATATAAACTCAACTTCTGAGATTTTCATCACTTGCTACTAGTGCGTCATTGAGACAGGTTCCAAATATTCCTTCACATTTCAACATATTTCTTCATGCCTAAGGGATCCAGAGGAGGTGGTACGTTTGGTTAAGCCTCAGACATTGGCCAGTAGAGGTAAACAGAGCAGGAACGGTGTACGAGCAGAGGTGACGTAGTGGTGACATGAGCAGAACTCAACTCTTGCTGATGTTTAAGCATTAACGTGCCGCTGTTCACTGAATGGTTACATGATGACTGCCAAGTAGGGACTCATTCTGTAAGAAACTGCCTTTCCTTTGCAGATATGGATCCCCAAATCTTGCCAGACATCTAATACCTGTCCTATACACAGGTACTGTGAGTGTTTATGAGGGAGAAGCAGAGTCTTTGACTTGTTTCCAGTGAATTCTGGTGTTTGTCAGGGATGTGTTCTGGGTCCTGTTTTGTTCAGCATTTGCATGAACTGAATGTTGGGCAACTTCGGTTCCTTTGTGAAGGAACATCAGCTGCATCATGATAGCCGTGGGGTGCACCTCCCTAGCCATGATGCAGTGCACAGGTGCCTCAGTGTCAGAGAACTCCAGGAAATGAAAAGGCCAAGGGCATGCCCACATATCACCTGACTTTGACAGACAGATGGCTACTTTTAGGAACCAAAGATCAGTTGTGTGCCTGAGTTGTTGCCAACCAGAAACCAGTGAAGTTCTATTGTGTGGTGGATGCGGAGAAATATAGAAATGCATGTTCTCAGAGCCATCCTAGACAAGCTAACCCACCAGAAGTCTTAAAAATAGATACAGTAGACAAAAATAATCAATAGACCTTAAGGAAATGCATTGCCACTGAGAACAGGTATCTCTTTCAGGTTCTCAGAGACATGTGGGTGTGTCTCCCAGAACAAGGATATGTCCAGATATGGACTTCAGTTATGCGTCTCACAGAAGCACAAAATGAGCTGTTTCATACCTCTTTTTTTTTAAAGAGCCGGGGACTTTATACATCAGAATCAGAGTCAAATTTATTGCCAAGTAAGTTTGCACATACAAGGAATCTGATCTGGTGTTTCTGGTGCATAAATAATAGGAAAAGAAAAACACTTCTGTAAGAAGTAAAAAGAGTCAAATAGACAAAAATGTATTCACTGTTAAAAAAAAATAATTAATGGACATTACAAAAACAGGAGATTGGAGTAGAGTTGTACAGTACCTTTCAGTGCAGGGATGACCAACCTGTAGTTTATGGTAATGAGGGAGGGAGGCAGAGTAAGAAGAAGAAGAAGATGAGGCCTTTATTGTCACTGCACATACATATATACAACAAAATTTGTCCTTTGCATTTAATCCATCCTAATTACATTTAGACACAATCCAACCCCTTGTAGTAGTGGGCAGCCACAGTCCAGCACCTGGGGACCAACTCCAGATGTAGAAACTGCCTTGGTCAGGAGCAGAGAAAGGAGCAGACCATAAATATACATGTTTCTAATTGTGGTAGGAAGCCCACACAGACACGGGGAGAACATGCAAACTCCACACAGAGACAGTAGTGGGAGGCAGTAGTGCTAACCACTAAGCCACCATGGGGGTCTCTGGCATTATGAGTCCAGCTGCAGATGGAAAGAAGCCTTTTAATCATGTGTTGAGGTTTAGGTGCTGATGGACCTCAGCTTCCTGCCAGAGGGGAGAGTGACAAAAAGTTTGTGTCTTGGGTGGGAGGGATCAGCCATAATCTTCTGGGCTCACCTCAGGAGGTTTACAGGTCCTGTAGGGATGGCAGAATGCAGTCAATCACCTTCTCTGCTGCTTGGATGATATGCTGCAGTCTGCTCCTGTCCTTAGCAGTGGCAGCAGCATATCAGATGGTGATGAAGAGAAGAGGATGAACTCAGTGACGGCAGTGTAGAAGTTCACCATCATTTTTTTGGCAGGTTAAATTTCCTCAGCTGCTGCAGAAAGTACATCTTCTGTTGTGCTCTCTGTGTAAGAGAGCTGATGCTCACCTCCCACTTGAGGGCCTGGGTGATGGTGGTCCCCAGGTAATGGAAGGACTCCACAATGGCAACTGGGGAGCCACACAGGGTGATGGGGGCAGTCAGGCCTGGGTTATTTTTGAAGTCAACAACCATCTCCGCTGTCTTGGCAGTTTTAAGCTCCAGATTGTTCTGTGTGCACCAGGACACCAGGTGATCAATCTCCCATCTGTAGGCAGGTTTGTCCCCATCAGAGATGAGTCCGATGATGGTCGTATTGTCCGCGAACTTCAGGTTGGTGACTAGAGGTGCAGCTGTTGGTAGACAGGGAGAAGAGTAAAGGAGAAAGAACACAGCCTTGGTGATCCAGTGCTGATGGACTGTGTGTCTGAGATGTGCCCTCCCAGCTTCACAATGCTGCCTCCTGTTAGACAGGAAGTCAGTGATCCACCTACAGGTGGAGTCAGTCACGCCAAGCTGAGAGAGCTTGTCCTGCAGCAGGTCCAGGATGATTGTACTGAAAGCAGAGGTGAAGTCCACAAATAGAATCCTGGCATAGGTTCCAGGGGAGTCCATTGGGTGTGTTTAGCATGAAACCAGATCCGACCTGTAACTGTTTGTAGAAGACAGATAAAACAGATGTTGCACAATGTGACCCCTTTAATAGTTCTAGAAGAACCTTGGTCAGTTTCTGTGACCACATTACTGCAATAGTTGATAAAAAATAAATCATATGATTGATTCTAAATCAGTTTTGTATTTTTACCATTGTGAAATATAAAAACCGAATAAAGAAACATGCCAAGATGATTTTATGTGGGTTGGTTTTAGTGATTATGCACCACAGCTATGAATCCCAGTTGTTCCTGTTTGTGTGTCGAAGAGTCAAAAACACTGAACCACAAATTGTTTTGTCCTGGGAATAACGTAAATGCCACTTCCAGGTCTGCAGGTGGTCCCTAGCCTGTAGATGTTTTCTTGTTTGGTTGGTGGCAGGTTTAACACGCAAGTCCCTGTAAAAACATTCACTCGTCTTGAAACCACATGAGGTCGGAGACTGGTATGGTGCTAAACAATCATCTGGCATCAACGACAGTACATTCTATTCAACCTGACCTGACTGAGAAGTTAAGAATATCTTTATTATTGCAAAGTTGAAGCAAGACAATAATTTTTATTGTGTACATACTTTGAAAGTGTAGAAGACAATGGTACTAATGGTTCAAATGATACATGAGCTGAGAAGAAAAAGGAAAACCTGAGTGTTTAGAGAATTAGTCACTTGGAAGGTGATCATTAACAGGCTCAGTTAAATTTTGTTGTCACAAGTTCTTAGTGGATGCTTGGACACAGAGAGGTTCAAAATTCCTTTGAGGGACTGTGGTTCAAAAACAATCCATACCGCCTGTTGTAGCATTTTATTTTCACTATTTTATCAGACGTACACTGACAATTATGGCATAATTTCAGCCAGAAATAATCATTTTTTATGAAGAAAAAAAATAATTGTTCAACCAATTAAAAAATGTCAGTTGATAATACTTAAATGAATTAAGTTGATCCGAATTAAATTGACAAGTAAAATTTGTGCCATAATTTAGACAGACGTAGTTCAAGCTTTACCAGTTCTTTAAATGTTTCTCTTTTTTTCAATTAAATTTGGTAACCGAAAGGAAATTGGTGTAAACTGTGGTATAAGTGGCATTTGTAGAATACTGTAATCAATTATGAATGTTTTAAACACTTAAAAAAATTGTGATGTCTGATGGAATCATGATCCACAAACTAATGCAGCAAATAAAATAATATTTATAGAGGAATCTTTCAAATGGTGAAAAAAAAGCACCAAAGTTGGCACAAATACTCCTTACTCTTTTGGAAAAACCAACTGCCCACTTGAATTTTCACATCAGCAGCCAGGTAGGGTAGGGGTCAAATGAAGAATTACACAGGGGTCAAAATTAAAAGATGCTTGAATCATATTAAAAAACCATACTACACTATTTGTCTGATCATAAATATTCCAAAAATGTATAGTTGGGACTCAGACTATCGATGACTGAATGTTATTGTCATATGATTGGACTTGTGGGGTTTTGGTCGCGGTTTGGGTTGTGGGACTTTTTGCTGTCTTTTATGTTCGTGATTGGGTTTAGTGTGATGGATTTTGCTTGTCTTGTGATTCAGATTTGTTTCCTTTGTTGGTTCTAGCAACAAGGTCAGTAGCTGGCGCAAAAGGAAGACAAGCTGGCTACTCTGTGCATCACTTTCAGCGAGCTGGCCAAACGCTAAGACATTCTGATGTCCTCTCTGGGCTGGTCAGGTCCTGAACAGACTGGACAACCAACCTCACTGTACACCACACACCGAAAGTACTGTTAGCCCACTTCCGGATCCGTCAACGGTGCTGACGCCACTCATCACTATCCCTGAATTCTGCAATCAGCTCTCCCAGCCAGCCAGAATGCTTTTCCGAGGAGTCAGGTGATATAAAGCCATTCATCACCCAAAGCAAACTGCATTTTGAACTGATGTCATCAACTTTCCCGTCCAACAGGTTGAAGATAGCATTTATGATAGCTCACATGACTGGGCGGGTGGCAGTCTGGGCCACCACCGAGTGGAGCCACCGGTCGGAGTCGTCATGTCTGTCACTCCACCACTTCACCTCCACATTGCTGCAGGTCTTCCAGCGCACCTCTCCCAGCAGAGAAGCACCGAGGTCACTGAAGAGGCTGAGGCAAGGCAGAGGGTGGCATTCCAGATCCTTCCACCACACCTGTCCTGCATTTCCTGCTAATCACTTCCTCTTTATAAGTTGCACCTCTCCCCTCACTTCCTTGTGAGATCATCATGTCTTGTGCCTTTGTTTGAGCATTTCTTCAGTGACTTTTGTCCTGTATCTGCCTTGCCATGTTTTTGACCTGTTAGCCTGTGTTTTGGACCCTGTTTTTGCCTCATGCTTCGGATACTGTTGCTTTTTAATGCCAGCCTTGTGTACAAACCCTGCCTGAACCCTGTCAAACTCACAGCTCTAACGTTTGAGTCCTGCAGTTGCGTCCAACCACCTTGTACCACAGAACCTGACAGTTATGTGGTAAAAACAGCAACAATGGTGACAAAGATCAATTTCAGTTTGTACAGGGGTCAAAAGTTAAAGTTGCTCCAATTTTGGTAAAAAAGTGGTGCAAAGTATTGGTTGAGGTAATAGGATTAATAAATGGAATAGTTTTGACTGTGTTCAATGCTTGGTCTGCAAAGTAAAGGTCAAACCATGTTGACGTCCATTGGATTTTATGACATGTGACATCTGTTACTACATAACATGATAAGCATGACACATGGTGTAAACTATTCCTTTTTAAAAGTTTTGACCCCTATCCTATTCAAACTGAAATTGACCTTTGTCACCATTCTTGCTGTTTTTACCCAAAAACTGCAAGTAGTGTTTAGTGCAGGCATGTAATTGGAGTCATACTGGGTGTATTCATCAATAATCTGTTAAGTGGATATAAAATTATATGTAATATGAATTTTGCCCACTATTTCAAAAAAAAAAAAAAAAAAAGAAAAGAAAAAAAAAAGAAAGAAAAAAGGGTCAGAATTCCTCAGTTTTAAAACTGGGGATCAAAAATTGGCAATGAGAGGCCACCCAAAGATTCTTCAAGGTCTTTTTGGCTACAGAGCAGCAAAGGTTTCAGAGTCTGCTTTTATTACCGTACTGCTGTTTTATCCTTTATGCTATACATAACTGCATCAGAAATATACAGTTGTTTTTTTTTTCAGAGTACAGTATGTTTAATTTTATTTACAAAGAACATTCCTTAGATTATGTCTGACCTTTTCTATTTCACTGTCTGTATCTCAGCACACATTCAACAGGATGTAAAACGTTTAGCTCACGAAACCACCACATTAAACTTATAGCACAGTAAATCCCACCCCACTATAATATGCTTTCCAGTATGTTTTTTCTTATGTCACCTTTTTTTTTACAATGTTAAGAAACTGTGTCCTTGTCTCCTATAAAATGTTCATCAGCTTTTATTTAAATTGTTGATGTTATTGATGGCAAATTATTAAAACTGTAAAGCACAAGGGGATGAATCTGTTTGAATTCTGATCGGAAGGTGGAATAATGATACAAGCTAAACTCTGCATTTTTGGTCACATGTTAATTTCATATGAAAACACACAGATGTAAACTGCATTTAATAGGAAGCTTCATAGACTAAGCAGTTATGTTCTGAAAGCAAACAATGAGTGCAAATTATAAGCATTTATTTATCTACATAAAACAGGCCAAATAAACTGAGGAGACAAAGTGGGCTAAATCAGTTTGTTTGTGACTTATAAATCCAATTTCTTTATTCCTACAATAGCATATGGCACCTTTATTGCCAAACTTTTTCTGTTTAGCATTCTAGTCTTTCTGATTCCATTCTATCATCATTTCCATCCTTCCAAGGGTCCTTTCTATCTCTCCATCTTATCCCAATAAACAAAAACTCATACAATGTCCACGCTGCAGTTTTGGTTTATCTGTTGGTGACAAACCACAATGCACCATGCCATCGACCCCACAGTGAGCTCAAGATGGGTGTGAGAAAGCTGGATTAGTCACACAGGAGTATCATATCATACACACAGTATGAAAATTCACATTATTGAGACCTTGGTGGGACACGTCATTCATCTTCGGGGTCAGTACTGTCAGAATTCAGAGGTCTTGCACAAAGATACAAATTATTGCATTGTGAGATAGAGTGCCTTATAAAATCAGTAGGGTGAAAGCTGATAGGCCTTTGGAAACACCTCTACAATCAAAAAGAAGCCAGTGTACATATTATTGTTGTTAATGTGATATTTGTTACAATTTTTTGATATTAGTAATTAAATGGATTTTGTGTCTGCAATAAAAAGCACCATATTAGCTGAGGAGCACCGAAAAATTTGCATTGTGGGGAAACTCGGCAGAGTTTGATTGTTGCCAGCTGCATGCAGGATCATCGGGTAAAAGCCAACTTTTTAACTTTCATTTTGGGGAAATTTATATATTAAAATCCAAGTGGGCTCTGTGTACGTGTGTGCATGCGTGTGTGTACCTTTGATCACAGAGAAACTGGGGACAGTTGACATTTGCTGTTTGGTCTGCTTACGTGTTTTTGGTTCAAGGATGAATGCCGCCAAAACATAATGTTGACATTACTAAGATTTTTGGAGAAATTATGGATATTATTTCATTGCTTGCGCCGTATATGACCTATTGAATTGAAGTTTGGGGAACCACCTACAAAAGAAATAAAAATTCTATATTTTTACTTTAAAAGAAGCCCATAATAATTATTAGTAAGAAACCATATTGTGAGCCAACAAATCCATTGTTTGTCTGTAGACACATTTTCAAATTTTGGGACCTGATTAAATTATGGTTAAAATAAAAAACAAACTTTTACCACAACATGTCCAGGACCTGTTTAAAATGAGGGACTCCAGTTATAATTTGCGAGGAACATTTTATTTTCAAACACGTCAAACACTTATGGATTGAGAGACAAATCGCATGGAATCTCCCAGGAACTCAGTGGCAAGCTCAAACAGGAAGTAACAAATTTTCAGTCATAGTGAAACAGGAAATGTCAAATGTTGAACACTTCCTGGCATGGGTGGAACTAGAGCGGAGGCCAGGGTTTCACTGGACGTTCGTGAAATCTGATTGGACAGAAATGATTGACATGTCATGGCACCACATATCTGGTTGAAAGAGCTGCATTTTAAAATTAGTGAGTCACATTGACTGCTAGGTTCCTCCTGTCCAGTAGTTTGTGCTGTGTACCAAAAAGGTTCTAATCCACCTTAGTAGAAGAAGAGAAATGTTTGCCTCAGATTTGAACTGAACATGTCGTTTGAACTATGGACTAATAATGACATCAAAGTTATATTGGTGAGTAAACGACCATGTTTTATGCCAGAAATGAGGTCCAGGTTGTTAAAAGCAGCATTTCTCCTTTCATTTGGGTTACCTTATACACACATGTTTAAGCTAACAGACAGCAGCTGGTTCATGCTCTGTTGGCTTATTAGTGCAGCAGATTGTTGTGAAAGTGTAGGTACACGGACCCACAACAGGGGGCGCAATGAACGGACAATGGAGAAAAGTAAAGAACAAGTTTTACTGTTGTGAAAAGAGCACAACTAATACAACAATTAATAATTTGGAGGTGTAAGCCGAAATCTGCTGGTGTCGTGTGGGCAGGCTCGATGCGACCGCACCCAGTAGATGGAGAGGGGCGAAGCCGCCTCCACCTCTTGTTACACAGAAGCAGGAAAGGTGAGTACTTATCCGAGCAAGTTGCTTTCTGTAATCAGCTGTCCTGAAAAGGTTTAGCAAGGTTTATCAGAGTCTTTAGTATACGTTTGCAGAGAAGGATTACCTTAAACTCAAGGCGATATCTCGGCACTGAGGTGGAGACGCCGTCCTACTGATATACCTCCGTGCTGAGTGGAACAGCTGTGTCCAGTGATGGGTGACAGCTGTCACCCAGGCTGCTCCCATAAGGTGGCAGCGCCCTCTGGTGCCTGGAGCCCGCACTCCAGGCAGGGCGCCCTCTGGTGGTGGTGGGCCAGCAGTACCTCCTCTTCAGCGGCCCACACAACAGGACCCCCCCCTCAACGGGCGCCTCCTGGCGCACGACCGGGCTTGTCCGGATGGCGACGATAGAAGTCGGCCAGGAGGGCCGGGTCCAGGATGAAGCCCTTCTTCACCCAGGAGCGCTCCTCGGGACCGTACCCCTCCCAGTCCACCAGATACTGAAAACCCCGGCCCATCCGACGGACGTCAAGGAGCCGGCGCACAGTCCAAGCCGTTTCCCCGTCGATGATCCGGGCAGGAGGTGGTGCCGGACCCGGGGTGCAGAGGGGTGAGGTGTGATGGGGTTTTATCCGGGAAACATGAAAAACTGGATGGATCCGCAGTGAGGCCGGAAGCTGGAGCCTCACTGCGGTGGGGTTGATGACCTTGAGGATCTTGAAAGGTCCGATGTACCGTTCCTGAAGTTTTGGAGAGTCCACCTGCAGAGGAATGTCCTTGGTGGACAACCAGACCTCCTGCCCAGGACGATACTTGGGGGCCGGGGCCCGCCGCCGGTCTGCATGTTTCTTCGCCCTCGTCCGGGCCTTCAACAAAGCAGAGCGGGCGGCACGCCACACCCGACGGCACTTCCGTAGGTGGGCCTGGACCGAGGGCACACCGACCTCTCCCTCAACCACCGGAAACAAGGGGGGCTGATACCCCAAGCACACCTCAAACGGGGAGAGGCCGGTGGCTGATGACACTTGGCTGTTGTGGGCGTACTCGATCCAGGCCAGGTGGGTACTCCAGGCCGTCGGGTGCGCGGCTGTCACACAGCGAAGTGTCTGCTCCAGTTCCTGATTTGCCCGCTTTGCCTGCCCGTTGGTCTGGGGGTGGTACCCAGACGAGAGGCTGACCGTGGCCCCCAGTTCCCGGCAGAAGCTCCTCCAGACGTGCGAGGTGAACTGGGGACCGCGATCGGAGACGATGTCTGATGGTATCCCATGCAGACGGACGACGTGGTGGACCAGGAGGTCCGCGGTCTCCTGGGCCGTTGGTAGCTTCGGGAGGGCCACGAAGTGGGCCGCCTTGGAGAAACGGTCCACTACCGTGAAGACGACGGTGTTTCCCTGGGACGGCGGGAGGCCCGTGACAAAGTCCAGGCCGATGTGGGACCAGGGGCGATGTGGGACGGGCAGCGGCTGTAGCAACCCTGAGGTCTTTTGGTGGTTGGCCTTGCCCCTGGCGCAGGTGGTACAGGCCTGGACGTAGTCCCGGACGTCGGCCTCTAGGGACGCCCACCAGAAGCGCTGCCGGACGACTGCCACGGTCCTTTGCACCCCAGGGTGACAGGAGAGCCTAGAACCGTGACAGAAGTCCAGTACTGCAGCCCTAGCTTCTGGTGGGACGTATAGTCTGTTCTTTGGTCCGATTCCGGGGTCCGGGTCACGGGTCAGGGCCTCCCGGACGGTCTTCTCCACGTCCCAGGTGAGGGCGGCCACGATAGCGGACTCCGGGATGATGGGATCCGGGGGATCCGACGGTTCCGTTTTGACTTCGTCTTCGTGTACCCGGGACAATGCATCCGACCTTTGATTCTTGGTCCCGGGACGGTAGGTAATCCGGAAGTCAAAACGGCCAAAGAACAGTGACCAGCGGGCTTGCCTGGGGTTCAGCCGCTTGGCGGTCCTGATGTACTCCAGGTTCCGATGGTCAGTGAAAAGCGTGAATGGCACGGCTGTTCCCTCCAACAGATGTCTCCACTCTTCGAGGGCCTCTTTCACAGCAAGGAGTTCCCGATTGCCGACGTCATAGTTCCGTTCAGCGGGGGTCAACCTGCGGGAAAAATAGGCACACGGGTGAAGGACCTTATCGGTCTTCCCGCTCTGGGAGAGCACCGCTCCTATCCCCGAGTCCGAGGCATCCACTTCAACCACTAACTGGCGGCTAGGATCGGGCTGCACCAGAACTGGTGCAGACGAAAAGCACCGTTTCAACTCCTTGAACGCGGCTTCGCACCGATCCGACCAGGTGAAGGGGATTTTTGGTGAGGTCAGGGCTGTCAGGGGGCTAACTACCTGACTGTAGCCCTTAATGAACCTCCTGTAGAAATTAGCAAAGCCGAGGAACTGTTGCAGCTTCCTACGGCTTGTGGGTTGGGGCCAATCTCTCACCGCCGCAACCTTGGCCGGATCAGGGGCGACGGAGTTAGAGGAGATGATAAACCCCAAGAAGGACAAGGAAGTGCGGTGGAACTCACACTTCTCGCCCTTCACAAACAGGCGGTTCTCCAACAACCGCTGTAGGACCTGACGGACATGCCGGACATGAGTCTCAGGATCCGGGGAAAAGATGAGTATGTCGTCTAGGTACACGAAGACGAACCGGTGCAGGAAGTCCCGCAAGACATCGTTTACCAATGCTTGGAAAGTCGCGGGAGCATTAGTGAGACCGAACGGCATGACCAGGTACTCGAAATGACCTAACGGGGTGTTAAATGCCGTCTTCCATTCGTCTCCCTTCCGGATCCGAACCAAATGATACGCATTCCTAAGATCAAGCTTGGTGAAGATTTTGGCTCCATGCAAGGGGGTGAATACTGAATCCAACAAGGGCAACGGGTATCGGTTGCGAACCGTGATTTCGTTCAACCCCCTGTAATCAATGCATGGACGAAGCCCGCCATCTTTTTTACCCACAAAAAAGAAACCAGCACACATCGGGGAGGTGGAATTCCGGATCAACCCGGCAGCTAATGAGTCCCGGATGTAGGTCTCCATTGATTCGCGTTCCGGCCGTGAGAGGTTGTACAGCCTACTGGACGGGAACTCACTGCCTGGAACCAAATCAATGGCACAATCATACGGGTGGTGGGGAGGAAGCGTGAGAGCCAGATCCTTGCTGAACACGTCAGCGAGGTCATGGTACTCCGCCGGCACCGCCTTCAGATTGGGCGGGACTCGGACCTCCTCCTTAGCGTGGGAGCCGGGAGGAACCGAGGAACCTAGACACTCCCGATGGCAGGTCTCGCTCCACTGTACCACTACCCCGGACGGCCAATCGATCCGGGGATTGTGCTTTAGCATCCAGGGAAAACCCAGAACCACACGGGAGGTGGCCTGAGTCACAAAGAACTCGATCACCTCCCGGTGGTTACCTGACACCACCAGAGTTACTGGAGGTGTCTTATGTGTGATCGGTGGGAGTAGGGAGCCATCTAGTGCCCGAACCTGTACAGGCGAGGTAAGAGCCACCAGAGGGAGCCCTATCTCCCTGGCCCATCTGCTGTCTAGCAGATTCCCTTCAGAGCCCGTGTCCACCAGTGCTGGGGCCTTCAGGGTAGAATCCTCATACAGGATCGTGACTGGGAGTCGTGTGGCAATGTGGGTGTGTCCCACGTGAATGTTTTGGCCCACCCCTGGCCCAGTCTCTAGGGGCGGGCGTTGGAGTTTAACCGCTCGGGGCAGTCGTTTGCAAGATGCTCACTCGAGCCGCAAACAAAACAAGCTCCATAGGCCCGCCTCCTTTGTGCTCCAGGTGCCCTAAATGTTGCCCTGCTCGTGTCCATAGCTTCGTCAGCAGGGGGAGCCGTAGGCGCACGGAGCGCAGGAACAGAGGAGCGTGGGGAGGGCGGAGCTCGGTCGGAACCGGAAGGGAGAGGAACGACGCGTGCCTGGCCACGCCCTTCGCCTCGTTCCCGACGGCGTTCTTCTAGCCGGTTGTCGAGTCGTATGACCAGATCGATGAGCCCATCTAAGTCCCGCGGTTCGTCCTTCGCCACCAGGTGCTCTTTTAGGACCAGTGACAGTCCGTTTACAAAGGCGGCGCGGAGGGCAGTGCTATTCCAGCCGGATCTCGCCGCCGCGATGCGGAAGGCGACTGCATAGGCAGCTGCGCTCCGACGCCCCTGTCTCATGGACAGTAGCGCGGTTGAAGCGGTCTCTCCTCTGTTGGGATGGTCGAACACCGTTCTGAGCTCCCGTACAAACCCATCGTATGTATGAAGGAGCCGTGAGTTCTGCTCCCAGAGCGCTGTAGCCCAAGCGCGTGCCTCCCCGCGAAGCAGATTTATTACATAAGCTACTTTGCTAGCGTCAGTCGCGTACATCACGGGACGCTGTGCGAAGACGAGCGAACACTGCATCAGAAAATCCGCGCACGTCTCCACACAGCCTCCGTACGGTTCTGGATGGCTTATGTATGCTTCTGGGGACGGAGGAAGGGACCGTTGAACGACCAGTGGAACGTCACTTTCACGCGCAGGGTCCTCGGGAGGGAGAGCCGCAGCGGCGCCCGGAGGGCGCGCCTCCACTTGTGCGGCGAGAGCCTCCACCCTGCGGTTTAGGAGAACGTGCTGCTCGGTCATTAAATCGATCCGAGAGGTGAAAGCGGTGAGGATCCGCTGCAACTCACCGATTACCCCTCCCGAAGCCGCCGACGCGCCTTGTTCTTCCATTGGCCGTTCAACAGCCGGTTGACGCCCCTCGGGGTCCATGACGCTGGCCGAGATATCCTGTTGTGAAAGTGTAGGTACACGGACCCACAACAGGGGGCGCAATGAACGGACAATGGAGAAAAGTAAAGAACAAGTTTTACTGTTGTGAAAAGAGCACAACTAATACAACAATTAATAATTTGGAGGTGTAAGCCGAAATCTGCTGGTGTCGTGTGGGCAGGCTCGAAGGTAGGAGACGTCCGTCCTAGTCGAACCGGAACCACCCAGATCTTCTCTGCCACCGAAACCCAGAAGTACTGGAACCGCCAAGTCCCGAATTCCCAGGTGGCCACTGCCTTCGCTCGTCGGATCCGGTACTGCTGGTGGGAAAGAGCACAAACACACAGGTAGGGATGCGACCGCACCCAGTAGATGGAGAGGGGCGAAGCCGCCTCCACCTCTTGTTACACAGAAGCAGGAAAGGTGAGTACTTATCCGAGCAAGTTGCTTTCTGTAATCAGCTGTCCTGAAAAGGTTTATCAAGGTTTATCAGAGTCTTTAGTATACGTTTGCAGAGAAGGATTACCTTAAACTCAAGGCGATATCTCGGCACTGAGGTGGAGACGCCGTCCTACTGATATACCTCCGTGCTGAGTGGAACAGCTGTGTCCAGTGATGGGTGACAGCTGTCACCCAGGCTGCTCCCATAAGGTGGCAGCGCCCTCTGGTGCCTGGAGCCCGCACTCCAGGCAGGGCGCCCTCTGGTGGTGGTGGGCCAGCAGTACCTCCTCTTCAGCGGCCCACACAACACAGATAACTGAAACAATCCTTCAAATGGTGATGCAAGCATCAAATTCAGCACAAATACATCTTAGACACTACACTTTAAAAAAACAGACTGGCCACTTGAATTTTTAATAGGCGGCCAGGTAGGGGTCTATTGAAGAATTACACAGGGGTCAAAATTTAAAAAAATGCTCGAATCAAATTGAAAACTACATCATGTTACTTGTCTGATTATAAAGATTACAAAAAGGTATAGTTTGGACTATCTATGACTGAATGTTATAGAGTTTGGGGGTAAAAAAAATGGCAAGAATGGTGACAAAAGTCAATTTCAGTTTGTACAGGGGTCAAAAGTTAAAGTGGCTCCAATTCTGGTAAAAAGTGAGGTAAATTATTGGTTGAGTTAATAGGATTAATAAATGGAATAGTTTTAACAGTGATGAATGCTTGGTCTCAAAAGTAAAGGTCAAACAAGGTCAATGTCCATTGGATTCTATGACGTGACATATGTTACCCTGTAACATGAACTAAGCATGACACGTGATGCAAAGGGTTACTTTTTAAAACCCGATTAACTCAACCAATAATTTGCATCATTTTTTTTTTTTTTTTACCAAAATTGGTGCAACTTTAACTTTTGACCCCTGTACAAATTGAAACTGACCGTTGTCACCATTCTTGCTGCTTTTACCTCATAACCCCATAACATTCAGTCATACGGTAGATTGTCCAAACTATACCTTTTTATGGAATCTTTATGATCAGGCAAATAATCCCTGAAAAGCCTTCAGTTAATTCAAAATGCTGCAGCTAGAGTACTGACAGGGACCAGAAGGAGAGAGCATATCTCACCCATATTGGCCTCTCTTCATTGGCTTCCTGTTAATTCTAGAATAGAATTTAAAATTCTTCTTCTTACTTATAAGGTTTTGAATAATCAGGTCCCATCTTATCTTAGGGACCCCATAGTACCATATCACCCCAATAGAGTGCTTCGCTCTCAGACTGCAGGCTTACTTGTAGTTCCTAGGGTTTGTAAGAGTAGAATGGGAGGCAGAGCCTTCAGCTTTCAGGCTCCTCTCCTCTGGAACCAGCTCCCAGTTCGGATCAGGGAGACAGACACCCTCTCTACTTTTAAGATTAGGCTTAAAACTTTCCTTTTTGCTAAAGCTTATAGTTAGGGCTGGATCAGGTGACCCTGAACCATCCCTTAGTTATGCTGCTATAGACTTAGACTGCTGGGGGGTTCCCATGATGCACTGAGTGTTTCTTTCTCTTTTTGCTCTGTATGCACCACTCTGCATTTAATCATTAGTGATTGATCTCTGCTCCCCTCCACAGCATGTCTTTTTCCTGGTTCTCTCCCTCAGCCTCAACCAGTCCCAGCAGAAGACTGCCCCTCCCTGAGCCTGGTTCTGCTGGAGGTTTCTTCCTGTTAAAAGGGAGTTTTTCCTTCCCACTGTCGCCAAGTGCTTGCTCACAGGGGGTCGTTTTGACCGTTGGGGTTTTTCCGTAATTATTGTATGGCCTTGCCTTACAATATAAAGCGCCTTGGGGCAACTGTTTGTTGTGATTTGGCGCAATATAAATAAAATGGATTTGATTTGATTTGATAATGGGGTGTAGTTTTCAATATGATTGGAGCATCTTTTAATTTTGACCCCTGTGTAATTCTTCAACTGACCCCTACCTGGCTGCCTATTGAAAATTAAAGTGGCCAATCTGTTTTTTTTAAAGAATTCATGTCTATGGATTATTTGTGTCAAATCTGATGTTTGTATCTGCTGCACTATATATGAGATGTAAGATGCTGCTCCTCAGTGTTTCTCAATTGCCCTCAAAAGTACTGGAACACTTGGTATTTCACACATTTTAATTTGTTTATTCCATTTCAAATACTTTTTTTTCTTCTAAAATGATCTTCTTTAAACTCAAACTGAAAGCAAATCTCTACAACGTGATATAAATTAATTAAAAATATAAAATCCAGCTTCCTGATGAAGTGGTGCAGAGGAGGATTTTCTTAAAAAGAAGACCTGAAAATTCAGCTACAATTTGACAGAAAGTACATTTGAGATGAAAGCCTAGATTTGATGTTTTGGTGAAAGAAACTTTTGTATTTCTTCATAACTGATGTAAATAAAGTCCAAGACATATTCAGTGACTTGGAAATGTTCATGTTTCCATCCCCTGGCTTGTCTAAAGAAAACTGGCAATAAATCTGATTATTATTTACAGGTTTTATCAAGTTTTAGAGATTTGCTTTCAGTTTGAGTTTGAGGAAGATAATTTTAGAATTTTTTATTATTTACATTTTTTCTGTATTTCTTGTATTTAAAATGTCATAAACAAATTAAAATGTGTGAAATACTGTTGGAGGGCACAATATCCTAACCTTATGATGAGTGCAAAATGAGTGTGGTATTATTACTGTTTTGTTTAAGAGTGTTTAATTTTCACTGTTGCTGCAGTTTGTGTGAAATCATAGTCATATTGTACTGATATGCCAATATTAAGATACAATAATTTGGCTATATTGTACAGCCCTACTGTCAACTAGCTGAAAACTTTGAATATTAATTGACATCTACATGAAAAAAGTTAAAGTGGCAGGGAGTTAAGAGGACTGTAATTAGGGGGTCAGCTGAAAGGCAAAAAAAGAAAAATGCTTAAAAGGCGGGGGTCTGGGGGGCAGAACTCTCCCCAGAAGCTGAAAGGTTTTAGTCATGCTCATGCCCCCAAGAACCATTTTACTGAAAAAAAGTCTGAAGGACCTAAATGACACAGTTCAATTACAAGGAGCTTCCAGGCAAGTGAGAAGCAAATCAAGAAAAATGCTTTAAAAGACAGGGGAGGGGGTCTGAGGGAGCAAAGCCTCCCCAGAAGCTGAAAGGTTTTAGCCATGCTAATGCTTCCCTGAAGCATTTACTCAAAAACAAAGTCTGAAGGACTTAAATGAGATGGTGAGATGCTGAAGAGCTTCACTCATTCATGTCCGTGACATGTACATATTATTTTGTATTAGTTATCATGGGTATATATATATGCATATTTTTATATACATATACATACATTTTTACTTTTTGGGTTAAAAAGGTAGGTGTTTATAAGCTTTTGCTTCTGCCTACACCCTTTTGGGCACATGTGTGCATTGTTGGATTGTTTTCTTTGTGAGTTCACTTTGTTATTTTGGATCTGTGTGTGCTGAATAAAATTAATTCATTCATTCATTACGGAACAACCGTGAACAGTGGACATTGATAATTACATTCTGGACTCACATGCCAATCCAAATCATTACAAAAACTTTCCATAATTTATTTCCATCCTTGAAAAATGTCAGCTACATATTTTATAAACACTAGAGCCCGTGGATCCCCAAGGCAATGTGCTAGTTGATGTAATTTTTCCAGGTAACCCTGCACCCTCCTTCCACTCTTACCTAATAGTTATGATTTACTGATGATTTGTGATGTCAATGATGACAAATAAATGTCAGTTTGAGTTTAAGCAGTTCTACTTCTGCTGATGAAGGGAGGTGGTCATGTAAACAGAAAACTATTTTGTAAGTCAGGATTGCAACACTTTCACTTAAGAAAAACTGATTATGAAAACATAATCATAAGTAGGAAATCACAAGAGGCTAAGCTTTATTGTAGTTAGGGAAAATATCAATATTGTTAAATATGCCATTTGTAAAACAACACAGTAAAACTCACCTAAACCGTCATTTTTTTGTATGGTTTTCCATGTAGTAAACACTGTAAATAAAAGATTTTTCATAACGGATTTCCGCTCACATCATACAAACTGTCCTGCCCCATTGTAATGCATTCCCATTAAAAACCCCTCGCATATACCAGGCAAAGCAGTCTGGACGTGCCAGTAACAGAGGCACAAAATGAAGTTCAGCACTGACACTAGCCGATTCGAGGAAAATGGGTACCGTATTTCCTTGATCAAAAGCCCAGCTGTTTATTTTTTCAAACCGTGCTCAGACCCGGTGCCTAAATGAGGCAGGGTGTAATTCAAGGCCAGTGATTATTAACAAAATGCTGCTTGCTGCCTGCACTGTAATATGGTGTTAAATTTCATACATATCCCTGGGGGTGAAGTACCAAACTGCTTTAGATCAGAGCCCAATGCGCACCTGCGAAATGATGGAGACCACATAAGGCTGTGATTTGTGACTTTTACGTTTTCAGTCCTTCCTCTCCTGTCATATTTTAAAAGTTTTTGCAGTGCGCCCACTGATTACATTTTGATCATGGATCAAATACGTTTGGCAGAAAAGTCCACAAATATGACCAACTGTACAACACAGAGTTGGAAAAAAATGCTCAAATGACCTGCAATTCATGTATGGAAACTATACGTACCAGTAATGTTGGTTTGGAGAATGATGATTGTATAAAGACGTGGAGCTCGTTGAGGGGCAAAAAGAGTGACTCCACCAAATGTAATCCTTTTATTGCACATAATGCCTGGTGTTATTTAAGGTAGATCTTTATTTACTTTTTTTTCAGATGAAGTTTTGTCTCGGCCATTAAATGAGGCAGACTCCTATTCAAGGTCAGGTCTTTAATCAAGAAAATACATAAGCCTAATTGGTGCTGGGGATTCCCTGTAGATAATTCAGCGCCTCCTGGCTGTAACTAATGCCTTACACACATACGTATAATGGATTTTGTCCATTTTATATATATATATATATATATATATATATATATATATATATATATATATATATATATATATATATATACCGGATTTCGATTATAACAGACAAAATTCTCTGGTCCACCTGAATCCATTATATGCGAGTTTTACTGTAATTTGTGAACCAATTTTATGTAATTATTTCTCTGTTTTTGATGCCAACTAGAGGCTATAAAACCACATTCTCAACTTATTTCACTGGCTGAGGACATTTAAATATCTTTTCTATGTGACCATCAATGCTCAAAGCACTTTACAGTGATGCCTGACATTTGCCCACACACACACACACACACACACACACACACACACACACACACACACACACACACACACACACACACACACACACACACACACACACGCACACACACACATCAGTGTGCTGCCATGCAAGGCACTCACTACACACCTTGGTGATTGTCTGGTCTGGCGGGGGCTTGAACCGAGGATCCTCTGGTCTCAAGCCCAACACTTAACCACCACCTCATGAAGTCCCACCTCCTACCTGAGGGTGTTTTGAAGATCAGAAGCTGTTTTGTTTAGACTAGCCATTCCAAAATTTACGAATGCAGTGTCCCACTTTGAACACTGAAAATCTCCTATAGCTCAAATTTACAGTTTTGATGATACAAGGAACTAATATGAAGTGCTTCTCTTGGGTCTAGAATGGAAATGGTGTAGTTCAAAATTAGAAGTATTCCATCTTGCGTGGCGTGATGTTATCTTAGACTATAAGCAAGCACTACTGGCTACAAAGCGGACCTATTACTCTGATTTGATCATCAAAAACAAGCATAATTCAAAGTTCTTGTTCAACACGGTGGCAGCACTTATACATTGACTACCACCTGTAGTTCGCTCTCCTTTTACAGCACAAGATTTCCTGGAAACCTTCAAGAAGAAAATAGAAGACATTAGGTTAAACATATCCCAACATGCTTTAACCCAGCCACTACACCCTGCTATTGAGGTGGGCGCCCTTACTGAGGTATTACCTAGATTTACAGAATTTGATAGCTTCTCATGAGGCATGCTGATGAAACTCGTAACATCAACAAAAAGCACAACCTGCTTATTTGATCCTATACCAACAAAACTGTTTAAGGACCTGTGTCCCACTCTTGGGCCGACTGGGCTGGAAATGATTAATCTCTCATTAACTTCTGGATCTGTTCCTAAATGTTTCAAATCTGCAGTGATTAAACCATTACTTAAGAAACCTAATCTTGACCCTAGTGTATTGACAAACTATCGGCTGATATCAAATCCATCATTTTGCTCTAAAATTCTGGAAAAAAGTGGTGTCTCAGCAGCTCGTAGACTATCTTACTGAGAACAGTCTCTTTGAGCCGCTGCAGTCTGCTTTTAGAAAATATCATTCCACACACAGACGGTTCTCACTAAAGTGGTGAATGATCTTCTGCTTACAATGGATTCGAACACCACTATGGTTCTGTTGGTGTTAGATCTCAGTGCTGCATTTGATACAGTGGATCATCATATTCTACTTGATAAGCTGGAGAATCTTTTTGGGATTACTGGGAGTGCCCCTGCATGGTTGACGTCATACCTGACCAGTCGTTCTCACTGTGTTTTGTACAATAACACTACCTCTGTCCTTAGTGACATGAAATTTGGGGTTCCACCTGTGTACGTCACTTGCAACAAGCAGCATTTACGAATTCAAGCTTACAAAGTAATCTCCAGCTGACTGCCACGCCTCCTCGACAGTCACAGAACGGACAGAAGAACAGAATGAGTTGTTTCAGAATTTACTTCTGTCAGACTAGCAGTTTGTACAGGCACATAGAACTGTGGGACTTTGAGGACATTTAATTTGAAAGATTGTTAATAAAAATGGGTTTTTAAAAGTCTGATTCCATTCCAGGATTTAGTAATCAAGATATTCCAACACTGTTGTAAAGTGACAGAACTGGGGGTGAAGACTCAGCTACAGCAGGCAGGTGAGATGAGGTATGATTAACAATGGTTTATTTTAAAAAAGGTTACTGTACGTGCAAATGGTGGAGAATCTGTAATGAGTTTGGCTGAGGCACAGAGGAGGACCCCCAGTGGAAGACGTTGGGAGCCAAGAGTCCAGACTCTCAGGCAGAGAAACTGTCAGCAACCTGCTGTGACTCCTTGTAGTGCACAAGACAAAAGAGTTACATAAAAGATAAGACAAGGACAATGAGTCAACTACAGTGAGGCTCTGAGGCAACAAGACAGAACAATGTAGCAAAGGTGTGCTGAGAAGTCTGGGGGAGATATCTTCCATGCTTGATGAAGACGGTGTTCTGGCTGCCGCCTTAAGCTTAGGTCCCACCGAATAATGAAGAACGAATAATGAGCCACGCATGGGCGTGTCAGCGATTATTCGAAGAATGACCCACGTTTTCATCTATCACGTATCCGCTATGAAGGTGCCTCTATGTGCCTCTCTGTACCCCACATGTGCCATGTAGCAGCCTCTAGTGAGCCACGACCGACTGATCATTAGAGCCTCGAATGGCTCACATCAGCCACACTAAGCCACGTAGTGCTGTGATAGCGCCATGATAACGCCATGTTGGTGCACGTTTAGGCTTGAGTTTGGTCCAAACCTCCAGCCCTCCTACACCTGTTCCCTTTAAAATATGGGTTTTCAATTCAACACCTCACAAAGGACAAATTGACAATAAGCGAAGTGCGCATCTCAGGCCGTGCGGTGCATTATGGGTAGGCTAAATTTTTCGACTACCAACCCACAAGCTATGGCAGCAGAAAGCAGCGATGAGTACTGTGATTTGGATCATTTCAACCGCTGGAAAGTTGACGATTTAAAGCGTTTTTGTAAGCTCTGCGGATTGCCTGTTACAACCAGGACTACGTATGGCAGTGGACAGAAATGGAAAGAAGAGCTGGTTGTGCTTGCATGTGCTGCATCTGTACAGAAAGTACCGTTAGTGCCGACAAAGGAGGAAGAGTGTGCTGCTGTTGAAAATGACCAGTGCTTGTTGATAGCTGGAGACAAACAAATTTCTGACCACTTGAAGTTAGACGAAGTCCAGAGTCTGAAACTGTGGATATTGCAGAATATTTGCTAAGCAGGGATGAGAAATCGTTACTCCGCCGGCTTCATAATGATGACAATGACAGTGAGTCTCACATATAACCTCTTTGGTGTTACATTTGTTTTGATATGTTGACAGACATACAATGATATGTGCATGCATGTAGGTTGTTTATAGAACATGTCAATATTACAATATTACGCGCCACATCATTCATGGCGCGACATTACAGTCATAAGCCGATGCACGAAAACGGCACGGTTTCAGGATATTGACAAAATAAATGTGTGCAAGAAACTTACAATTTTAGTCTGTCTTTTACGTCCATCTGGATCTTTCTTTTCTGTGGGGAAATTGTGTAGAATGAACGGAGGTTTACAATCACATTTCTTCTTCTTTCCGTCTTTGTGTGGACTCAGCGGAGCTTTGCAATCTTGTGTTTTCAGCCAACTTTCAAGCCTATAAATTCTGTTCGAGCATTTGAAAACAGCACAATGCGCCCCTGTCATTATTGTATGTGTCTCTTAAGGCTTAAAGCCTTTGAAACAATCCCTGTAAAAGCCTTAACTTTCACAATCCGCTAATGCTACTGTATATGAAATTCAATAGGAGCGGTGTGAGTTTGGGAGCTGGAATTTTTGTCCCCGTTCGACCCACGCATGCGCAGATGCGTTGTGCACTTCGCTTATACAGACCACAAACAGGGGTTCCTAACATTTGTTTGAGTTTGATTTTGGACCTACTTAAAAAATGAATAGTTTTAATTCAACTCAATTTATTATATTCAACAAAAAATATAAAATAAATCCCTTCGGCTGCTCCCTTGTTTGCACTCGGGGTCGCCACAGCAAATCCAAGGTGGATCTGCATGTTGAATTGGCACAGGTTTTACGCCGGATGCTCTTCCTGACGCAACTCCACATTACATGGAGAAATGTGGCAGGGGTGGGATTTGAACCCGGAGCCTTCGGGAACTGAAACCAAGCACATTAACCACTTGGCCATCACCCCTGCTATATTCAATAAAAAATGTAAATGCAATATTTTTAATTTTGCTGCCATGTTACTTGAGGTTAAAGATCAAAGGCTTTTATGCAGACACACACACACACTGGTTTTCCTTGATTTTTTTTATTTTTTTTTTTTTTACAAAAGTCTGTTTAAAATGGGCTGCATTTATACCACACTTTTCTGGTCAAAGTGCTTTACAATGATGCTTCACATTCACCCATGCTGATGTCAGGGTGCTGCCATGCAAGGTACTCACTACCAGTGTTGCCACAGTTACTTTGAAAAAGTAATCCAATTACAGATTACTGATTACTCCTTGAAAAAGTAACTTAGTTACTTTACTGATTACTCAATTGTAAAAGTAACTAAGTTAGATTACTAGTTACTTTTTTAGTTACTTTCCCCAGCTGCCGACAACAACCCACGTCAACATGACAATGATACCTGTTTTGCCAAAACTCACTTTATAGTCACCCTTTCTTGACTTCAATGAAATAAATACTTGTTTTATAAAAGTAAAATAAAGACCTCTTTCTTGACCTCATATTTAACTGTTGAAAGCACTGTAACAGTAAAACTTGCAATTTCAAACCTACATTGTTTATAAATGTAACTATTAAATTCTAACATTTTTCTAACATTTAAATTCTCTCTAAACATTTTACTTGTCGAAATTATTATTATTTTAAGCAATATTAGTAGTTGTAGTAAAAAACGGCTTCAAAACTGGACCTTTAATCTAGGGGTGTTGTGGGGGGGGCACATCCTTGCCCCACGCCCCCATTCCATCTGGATTCGCCCCTGCTTTGGCGTTTGAGCACAAAGAATGGATAACATTTATTTATGCAGAAAACATGACCAGATTTACAGGTAAGAAAGTTTTATTGCGTTTTCACATCATGTGGTCCTTAGAAAGAGAGTTTAGGTGCATTTGAGTGGAAAATAGTGTTAGTTGTTGACGCGTCGCGGAGGATCAGCTGTTTTTAACGAGACGATACGGAGCGGCTCAGCTCAGAATTCTATAAAAATGTCTTCGTAAAGCTCAGTGCAGGTGTGCTGATCACCGCCCTTTAAGAGGTGAGGAAGAGTCGAGCAGCTGCAAAAAACCGCGGATGAAAAGCTCACAGCTCGCTGAAAGTGGGACGTTCAGTCGAACCCCGACCTCCTGCCCACAGACCAAGTTTAATGCTGCTATCGACCCACAATGAAAAATAATAGTAACGCACAGTGACATGGAGAAGTAACTTTAATCTGATTGCTGACTTGGAAAGATTAACGCGTTAGATTACTCGTTACTAAAAAAAAGTGGTCAGATTAGAGTAACGCGTTACTAAGTAACACGTTACCGGCATCACTGCTCACTACACACTGGGGAGAAACTTGGGGATTAAGGACTTTGCCCAAAAGCCCTGGATGATTTTCTAGTTTAATGGAAATTTAAACTGATTTGAGGGTCGTCTGGTTCCGAGCCCACCATTCTGAGTGAGCACTTCACCTTTGCCAACATAATCTATCCACCTGGCAAGTGTGACATTATCAAGATGCTTATTAAAGAGCATGATTATTGCACAGATGTGCCTTGGACTGGTCACAATAAAAACTCACTTTCAAATGTGCAGCTGTTCTTGAGAAAAGGACGTTACTCTGTGAAGAAGTGAGATCGTGAGACTGGTTGGAAGCAGAGGTGGGAACCCTGGAGTCACTGAGGAAAAGTCCTGCCATGTGCTGTTTTGAACTGTGCACATGAAACAGGCGATTTAACTAATTATCTTATCTAACTGCTTGAAGAGTGGAACTAATTAGCTGCTTAATTGGATGGATGGAACAAATGTGGTAGGACTTTTCCTCAGTGAAGCCGGGGTTACCCACTCCTGCTTAGAAATGATGTTGGAGGCTTATGATCATGAGGAAAATATTCATTTTACAAACAACAGCTGTGGTGAAGTGCTCAGTAACACTGATTTTAAACATCTGTGAAGAAAATTCAAGTGAAATAAGCTTTTTTTGTGCACTGAAGAAATCTTCTATTACTTCAATGCATGAAGAATGGAAATGAAAATAAAAATGTTAAATGCCTTTAAATTTTTGTTTGTCTTTGGGCTGTCCCCGGTTGTTCAGGGTCACCACAGCAGATGCTGCACAGATCTGCATTAGGATTTAGTACAAATTTTACACCGGATGCCCTTCCTGATGCTACTCCAGTTCTACACCGAGAAACACACACAGCCTCTCTTCCCAAGTGGTTTACAAGTACATAAGAGGAGCTGTTCTGTTTCACTTCTGAAATCTGATACAATCAAATGTACACAAAGCACGTTTTCTTTTTTTACTAATTCATTGTATTTATTTATTTAAGTGTGTATTTACATGGCACTAAATCATAGCACAAGTCATCTCAGGGCACTATACATTCGCACTATTGACGTTTCAAATCCCGCAAAACCTCAGAGAGGTCGCCGCGCTGCGAGAGCTCAACAACATTGAGAACTGCATTGAGACGCTCTGATCAGGCTGCACTTTAACTGCTGCACACAGACAACACCATTAACATCGCAACATAAAACTGTTTTTATATTGTGCCTAAAACTCTCATGAATATATTCTCTGGGTTTATAGATGTTGTTATTGTGTTTGTTTTATGTAAACATGCGAGAATCACTGGCTGTCTCTCCATTATTTTCAAAGGGAGCTGCTGTGAGCTACACTCGCTTCCTGTTCATCTCGTTCTGGGGGAAAGTGAAGTTTGCTCTTTAACGTCTTGATTATTGTCCTTTACAACACTGTTTGTCCTCTTTGTTCCAGACTAATATATATAATATGTCTGAAATTCGGTTTGCATTTATTAAATTCCACGCAGATTAAACGTAGCAGATACGGATTATTTGTTACAATTGTTTTAGCAAGTTTTCAGGGTATCATGCAGCAGTCTCTTATTAACGTGATGAAAAGCATAAAAAAAATACATTTTTTGTAGTATAATATTCATTTACAACTGTCATCATGTGGATTCTCTATATGTTGTTTGACTGCAGCGACTCTGGAATGCAAGGGATTATGGGATACGTCAATAGGGCGAATGGGCAAAGGCCAGGTCGTATAGAAGATTTCCAGAAGATTTTTCCCAAATGTTTATATATATTATATAAATGTATAACCCTACTCCATTATATAAATGTATAATCCTAACCATAACCTAAACCTACCACTTCCCCTAACCCTAACCAAAACTCACCCAGATCCCCCTGCATCACTTTTCATTTCATGTTCCCATCAAGGAATGAATTCAAATGAATTTGTGCTCCCATTACAAAAATGTGGCACTTTTCGTGACAATATTACAAACCAATTGTTGTGAAAGTGTAGGAACACGGACCCACAACAGGGGGCGCAATGAATGGACAATGGAGGAAGTAAAAAACAAGATTTACTACTGAAACAAGCACGAGTAGTATAACAAACACAATGTTTAGGGTCGAATCCGCTGGTGTCGTGTGGGCAGGCTCGAAGATAGGAGACGTCCGTCTCAGTCGAACCGGAACCACCCAGATCTCCACTGCCACCGAACCCCGGAAATACTGGAACCGCCAAGTCCCGAATTCCCAGGTGGCCACTGCCTCCGCTCGTCGGATCCGGTACTGCTGGCAGGAGAGAGCAAGAACACACAGGAGTGGATGAACGCACCCAGTACAGAGAGGGGAGAAGCCGCCTCCACCTCTTGGCAAAGTTCAGCAGGAAGGTGAGTACTTATCCAAAGAAGGAGGGTCTCAGTAGTCACCAGTCCTGAAAGGTTTAACAAGTTTATCAATCACAGAATATGCTGCAGAGAATGTTACCTTGGTCTTAGGCGATATCTCGGCACTGAGGTGGAGACGCCGTCCTCCTGATATACCTCGGTGCTGAGTAGAAACAGCTGTGTTTGGTGATGGGTGACAGCTGTCACCCAGATTACTCCCATGATGCGGTAGCGCCCTCTGGTGCCTGGAGCCCGCACTCCAGGCAGGGCGCCCTCTGGTGGTGGTGGGCCAGCAGTACCTCCTCTTCAGCGGCCCACACAACAGGACCCCCCCCTCAACGGGCGCCTCCTGGCGCACGACCGGGCTTGTCCGGATGGCGTCGGTAGAAGTCGGCCAGGAGGGCCGGGTCCAGGATGAAGCCCTTCTTCACCCAGGAGCGCTCCTCGGGGCCGTACCCCTCCCAGTCCACCAGATACTGAAAACCCCGGCCCATCCGACGGACGTCAAGGAGCCGGCGGACAGTCCAAGCCGGTGCTCCGTCGATGATCCGGGCAGGAGGCGGTGCCGGACCCGGGGTGCAGAGGGTGAGGTGTGAAGAGGCTTGATCCGGGAAACATGGAAACTGGATGGATCCGCAGTGAGGCCGGAAGCTGGAGCCTCACTGCGGCGGGGTTGATGACCTTGAGGATTTTATACGGTCCGATGTATCGTTCTTGCAGTTTAGGTGAGTCAACCTGTAGGGGAATGTCCTTGGTGGATAACCAGACCTCCTGCCCAGGACGATACTTGGGGGCCGGGGCTCGTCGCCGGTCTGCATGTTTCTTCGCCCTCGTCCGGGCCTGCAGCAGGCAGAGCGGGCGGCCCGCCACACCCGACGGCACTTCCGTAGGTGGGCCTGGACCGAGGGCACACCGACCTCTCCCTCAACCACCGGAAACAAGGGGGGCTGATACCCCAAGCACACCTCAAACGGGGAGAGGCCGGTGGCTGATGACACTTGACTGTTGTGGGCGTACTCGATCCAGGCCAGGTGGGTACTCCAGGCCGTCGGGTGCGCGGCTGTCACACAGCGAAGTGTCTGCTCCAGTTCTTGATTCGCCCGCTCTGCCTGCCCGTTGGTCTGGGGATGGTACCCAGACGAGAGGCTGACCGTGGCCCCCAGTTCCCGGCAGAGAAGCTCCTCCAGACATGCGAGGTGAACTGGGGACCGCGATCGGAGACGATGTCTGATGGTATGCCATGCAGACGGACGACGTGGTGGACCAGGAGGTCCGCTGTCTCCTGGGCCGTAGGGAGCTTCGGGAGGGCCACGAAGTGGGCCGCCTTGGAGAAACGGTCCACTATCGTGAAGATAACAGTGTTTCCCTGGGACGGCGGGAGATCCGTGACGAAATCCAGGCCGATGTGGGACCAGGGGCGATGAGGCACAGGCAATGGCTGTAGTTGCCCTGAGGTCTTTCTATGATCGGCCTTGCCCCTGGCGCAGGTGGTACAGGCCTGGACGTAGTCCCGGACGTCGGTCTCCATGGATGCCCACCAGAAGCGTTGCCGGACGACTGCCACGGTCCTTCGCACCCCTGGATGACAGGAGAGCTTAGAACCGTGACAGAAGTCCAGGACTGCGGCCCTAGCTTCTGGTGGGACGTACAGTCTGTTCTTTGGTCCGTTTCCGGGGTCCGGGACACGGGTCAGGGCCTCCCGGACGGTCTTCTCCACGTCCCAGGTGAGGGCGGCCACGATAGCGGACTCCGGGATGATGGGATCCGGGGGATCCGACGGTTCCGTTTTGACCTCATCTTCGTGCACCCGGGACAATGCATCCGATCTCTGATTCTTGGTCCCGGGGCGGTAGGTAATCCGGAAGTCAAAACGGCCAAAGAACAGTGACCAGCGGGCTTGCCTGGGGTTCAGACGCTTGGCGGTTCTGATGTACTCCAGGTTCCGATGGTCAGTGAAAACCGTGAATGGCACGGCTGTTCCCTCCAACAGATGTCTCCACTCTTCGAGGGCCTCTTTCACAGCAAGGAGTTCCCGATTGCCGACGTCATAATTCCGTTCAGCGGGGGTCAACCTACGAGAAAAATAGGCACACGGGTGAAGGACCTTATCGGTCTTCCCGCTCTGGGAGAGCACCGCTCCTATCCCTGAGTCCGAGGCATCCACTTCAACCACTAACTGGCGGCTAGGATCGGGCTGCACCAGAACTGGTGCAGACGAGAAGCGCCGTTTCAACTCCTTGAACGCGGCCTCGCACCGGTCCGACCAGGTGAAGGGAACTTTTGGAGAGGTCAGGGCTGTCAGGGGGCTAACTACCTGACTGTAGCCCTTGATGAACCTCCTATAGAAATTAGCAAAACCGAGGAACTGTTGCAGCTTCCTACGGCTTGTTGGTTGGGGCCAATCTCTCACCGCCGCAACCTTGGCCGGGTCCGGGGCGACGGAGTTGGAGGAGATGATAAACCCCAGGAAGGACAAAGAAGTGCGGTGGAACTCACACTTCTCGCCCTTCACAAACAGACGGTTCTCCAACAACCGCTGCAGAACCTGCCGGACATGCCGGACATGAGTCTCAGGATCCGGGGAAAAGATGAGTATATCGTCTAGATATACGAAGACGAACCGGTGCAGGAAGTCCCGCAAGACATCGTTTACCAACGCTTGAAAAGTCGCGGGAGCATTAGTGAGACCGAACGGCATGACCAGGTACTCAAATGACCTAAGGGGGTGTTAAATGCCGTCTTCCATTCGTCTCCCTTCCGAATCCGAACCAAATGATACGCATTTCTAAGATCCAGCTTGGTGAAGATTTTGGCTCCATGCAAGGGAGTGAACACTGAATCCAACAAGGGCAACGGGTATCGGTTGCGAACCGTGATCTCGTTCAACCCCCTGTAATCAATGCATGGACGAAGCCCGCCATCTTTTTTACCCACAAAAAAGAAACCTGCGCCCATCGGTGAGGTGGAATTCCGGATCAATCCGGCAGCTAATGAGTCCCGGATATAGGTCTCCATTGATTCGCGTTCTGGCCGTGAGAGGTTGTACAGCCTACTGGACGGGAACTCACTGCCTGGAACCCAAATCAATGGCACAATCGTACGGACGGTGGGAGGAAGCGTGAGAGCCAGATCCTTGCTGAACACGTCAGCGAGGTCATGATACTCCGCTGGCCACCGCCTTCAGATTGGGCGGGACTCGGACCTCCTCCTTAGCTTGGGAGCCGGGAGGAACCGAGGGAACCGAGGACACTCCCGATGGCAGGTTTCGCTCCACTGAACCACTACCCCGGACGGCCAATCAATCCGGGGATTGTGCTTAAGCATCCATGGAAACCCTAAAACCACACGGAGGTGGCCTGAGTCACAAAGAACTCGATCACCTCCCGGTGGTTACCTGACACCACCAGAGTTACTGGAGGTGTCTTGTGCGTGATTGGTGGGAGTAGGGAGCCATCTAGTGCCCGAACCTGCACAGGCGAGGTAAGAGCCACCAGAGGGAGCCCTATCTCCCTGGCCCATCTACTGTCAAGCAGATTCCCCTCAGAGCCCGTGTCCACCAGTGCTGGGGCCTTCAGGGTTGAGTCCTCGAACAGGATCGTGACTGGGAGTCGTGTAGCAATGTGGGTGTGTCCCACGTGAATGTTTTGGCCCACCCCTGGCCCAGTCTCTAGGGGCGGGCGTTGGAGTTTAACCGCTCGGGGCAGTCGTTTGCCATATGCTCACTCGAGCCACAAACATAACAAGCTCCATGGGCCCGCCTCCTTTGTGCTCCAGGTGCCCTAAATGTTGCCCTGCTCGTGTCCATAGCTTCGTCAGCAGGGGGGAGCCATAGGCGCACGGAGCGCAGGAACAGAGGAGCGTGGGGAGGGCGGAGCTCGATCGGACCCGGAAGGGAGAGGGACGACGCGTGCCTGGCCACGCCCCTTCGCCTCGTTCCCGACGGCGTTCTTCTAACCGGTTGTCGAGTCGTATGACTAGATCGATAAGCCATCTAAATCCGCGGTTCGTCCTTAGCCACCAGGTGCTCTTTTAGGACCAGTGACAGTCCGTTTCTAAAGGCAGCGCGGAGGGCAGTGCTATTCCAGCCGGATCTCGCCGCCGCGATGCGGAAGGCGACTGCATAGGCAGCTGCGCTCCGGCCGTCCCTGTCGAATGGACAGTAGTGCGGTTGAAGCGGACTCTCCTCTGTTGGGATGATCGAACACCGTTCTGAGCTCCCGTACAAACCCATGTAAGTATGAAGGGAGCCGTGAGTTCTGCCTCCAGAGCGCTGTAGCCCAAGCGCGTGCCTCCCACGAAGCAGATTTATCACATAAGCTATTCTGCTAGCGTCAGTCGCGTACATCACGGGACGCTGAGCGAAGACGAGCGAACCACTGCATAAGAAAGTCCGCGCACGTCTCCACACAGCCTCCGTACGGTTCTGGAGGGCTTATGTATGCTTCTGGGGACGGAGGAAGGGACCGTTTGAACGACCAGTGGAACGTCACTTTCACGCGCAGGGTCCTCGGGAGGGAGAGCCGCAGCGGCGCCCGAAGGCGTGCCTCACTTGTGCGGCGAGAGCCTCACCCTGCGGTTTAGGAGAACGTTGCTGCTCGGTCATTAAATCGATCCGAGAGGTGAAAGCGGTGAGGATCCGCTGCAATCACCGATTACCCCTCCCGAAGCCTCCGCTGCGCCTTGGTCTTCCATTGGCCGTTTCAACAGCCGGTTGACGCCCCTCGGGATCCATGACGCTGGCCGAGATATCCTGTTGTGAAAGTGTAGGAACCCGGACCCCACAACAGGGGGCGCAATGAATGGACAATGGAGGAAGTAAAAAACAAGATTTACTACTGAAACAAGCACGAGTAGTATAACAAACACAATGTTTAGGGTCGAATCCGCTGGTGTCGTGTGGGCAGGCTCGAAGATAGGAGACGTCCGTCTCAGTCGAACGGAACCACCAGATCCCCACTGCCACCGAACCCCGGAATACTGGAACCGCCAAGTCCCGAATTCCAGGTGGCCACTGCCTCCGCTCGTCGGATCCGGTACTGCTGGCAGGAGAGAGCAAGAACACACAGGAGTGGATGAACGCACCCAGTACAGAGAGGGGAGAAGCCGCCTCCACCTCTTGGCAAAGTTCAGCAGGAAGGTGAGTACTTATCCAAAGAAGGAGGGTCTCAGTAGTCACCAGTCCTGAAAGGTTTAACAAGTTTATCAATCACAGAATATGCTGCAGAGAATGTTACCTTGGTCTTAGGCGATATCTCGGCACTGAGGTGGAGACGCCGTCCTCCTGATATACCTCGGTGCTGAGTAGAAACAGCTGTGTTTGGTGATGGGTGACAGCTGTCACCCAGATTACTCCCATGATGCGGTAGCGCCCTCTGGTGCCTGGAGCCCGCACTCCAGGCAGGGCGCCCTCTGGTGGTGGTGGGCCAGCAGTACCTCCTCTTCAGCGGCCCACACAACACCAATAGATTAATGTATATTTCATGATGCTGAGTCACAACATGCCATGAGATATGGTAGGGGAATAGACAAGTTGTCTGCCCGGGTGGTTGGCATCCAGGACCCAAGGCGGTTCCATGGTGTTGTGGATGTGGCAAAGTGCAGCACCAGCACATACTCCCAGATGTGACTTACTTCACCGGATGAAATTCCAGGATAAGCAGCACCCTGATCAGCCTCAGAGTCTATGTAGGACTTATTAACATAGGCTGAAAACTTCAGATTTATTCAAAGATTTAAATGTGAGAAACGTTATCAAAAAAATGCATATTTATGTAGAGACTTCAGTAATGAAAATTCCAATCTGAAAGATGAGTATGATGAGTTCAGTATGAGTGAGCCTCATTACAAGAAACAAGCACCATGGTGTGTTGCAGCACAGCATCCATTGTTTACTGGTTCGATAAAATTGCTAATTTCTCCAAAAATATTTGTCCTATCAACTTTCTGTTTTCGCAGCGTTCATCATTGACCTAAAATACATAAGCATACAAAACGGCAAATGTTAGCTCTCCTCGGTTTTTGCGTGATTGAAGCCATACACGCACGCACACACAGAGGCCACTTGTCTATTATAATATAGATATTGTAATGTCATATACTGTTGAGGATAATATTGTAGGTTCAATATCTTTTTTTTTTTCCTGTTTAAAAATAAAACATCCACAAAGATAGAACTTTAAGGTGTTTCTCTTTAATTATTTTACATACAATGAAGTTTATTTTATTTTTTTTAACTTAAGTTATTCTGTGAAGGACTTTTTGACCGTAACGTGTGGGAAAAGTGCTCTACACAGTAAGTAAACGTATGCTTGTTAGTTAGTTACTTATTTGCTCGTGGGTTATCACAACCTATTAAAAAGGCAGCGACGACTGTTGAAAAAGTAAAGCTATACTAATTGTTACTACTTAAAAAAGCACACAATTGCACTTTTTGAAATTTGGATCTCAAGTCATTTTTTGTTGACCACATGAAGATCTTATGTTATTGACTAAGCAGAGGTCTCCTCAGGGTCGGTCTCCATGGCTACAGCCGAGCACCAGGGAGGAATTGGAGAGTCATAACTTGACGTCATAATGGAGGAGTGAAGCAGACTGAATGGAAGAGTGAGGGGCAAAGGGGAAAAGTCAAAGAGTGAGGCAGAGAGCAACAGATGGAAACTACCCGACCCCCATCATCATCACCCACAAACGTGGACATTCATCTGAGTCATTATTCTACAGGACACTTACTAAGCACAGATGTTGTGGAAAGATGTGGAATTGTCCATCACTTCTCAGACGTCTGAGTCACAGCTATATTCTAATTACAGTGTGTACTGGAGAAGAATTTTGTGCATGTGTGCGTGCATGGTTAATGGTACGTGTGTTTGCTGACTTTAGTGTCATCATCGCATTACCGTCTGTGCCATGCATTATGGAATCAGAGGTCGCTTCCTTTCCCACATCATGTTTTTCCATCACTGCAGCTACCAGGGAAACTGAGACAGTTTTGGTCACAACAAAATAATATACTGTATCTTCATTCCATGACCTTTGGTTCCACCTTATTGTTAAATTAGAAATTCATCAAGAGAAATTAACAATGGGATGAACCCAGCATCACTGAGCTGATTTCAGTGTGCACGTCTGGAGCCACATTGTAAATATTTCCAAACTGTGAAAACATTGGTGCCTGACAGGAAAATTGATTTCAAACTCTGTTTTTTCAGCCCCACAAGCTTTGTGATGGCGAACTATAATTAGGGACCCGTGACACTTGGACAAAGGCGGCTGAGAAGAAACTGTTTTAACAAATCATTTCAATACAGATGTTTCAAAGCAGCAAATATGTCGTACTTTTCTTAAATGGTAGCTTCATATTTTGTACATCCCTGTACCCACTTGTGTAAAGACGTACCTGAAAACACTCTGTGCTCAACTTTAGTCCAGGCTTTTGCTGGTCTATGGTGCAACTGCGTTACACTTTCTCACCATAGCAACGCAACACCACTGTGCCCAACTACACTTCATTTTTAGACCAACACACCCAACTGACTACTAATATTCTCAGTATTTACAGGATGTGGAAACTGGACATGAAAATGAGAACTACATCAGGTGGAAATGACACTGTAACACTTGAGGTAACTTCTACCAAGAATGAACCAGCGTAGGATCACATGTTTTTACATCATAGTCATGACCTGTTGACCTCTGGATTTGTGCTGGGTGTCACATATTTAACAAAAATTAATAAATGGCGTTACACAGCATGAAATTCAAACTAGGTCATTTTGAACCTCCACCGTTTTGATCAATTCATGTTTAGTTTTAATCCTCATGAGTTTGAACTGCACACTTCCTTCAGAGCAGGCACACTTAAAAAACAAAGCAGACAAATGAGGAAAGCTTCCAAGACAGATAAGCTTGATGACATTAGAAGCTTCTCTGGCTGTGATTGAATAAATGGGCAGCTTTTATTCTGTTGCTCCACCAGTTACAACTTCATGGTGTAATGTCACAAACAAGTGTATTTATTTATTTATTTTTTAATAAAACATGGAATCTAGGCTTGTCTTCTTTTTAACCAAGTCTCTACTGCAGATTTGGTTAAAGAGGAAAAAACAAAACAAAACAAAAAACAACAACAAACTGCTAATATTTAAGATATGAGGCTTTTTCCCTCATTGTATTAAAAGAACAGATCTAATTCTTGTTCACGTGGATGTGAGTGAGCAGTAAATCAAAGAGATCAAGAGAAGGTCTCAGGTCCTTCTGTATCATTAGTGAGTCTGTGTTATTAAGAAAGACTCCGTTGCTGCCTATCACGTCAACCAGGGCAGATAACTCGGTCACTTCTTTTGATGTTGTGCAGCGACCCGCCCCCAAATATCTGCTATGCCTTCAGAACAGAAGACTAAGTGTTGGACGTCAGGCTGCAGACCAGCTGCCCTGAAGTTCTTCATTCATCCTATGGCTAATACTTTGAGCAGGATGCTGACAGACAGGAAAATTAGAAAGAACAAATAACACATTATACACAGTACTGTGCAAACGTTAGGGCACAGTTACAGAACTGGCTTCCATGTATACACCCCCACCCCACCCCCGAGAAAAAACAAATCTGAATAGATAAATGAATAAAGTGATTTTCCATTTAAATTAATTCAGAATTAAAAACAAACAAAACAATGATTCAAAGTGGCCATTGCATCCCCTCCCCTCCAAAAGAAAATTAATTAAATAAATGCATAAATTAGATTTTTTTTTCCCCTTTGTCAAATAACAAATTTAATCAGTTATCAATACTTTCAGCACAATGGGTGCAGACCCACACTGAGATTTGGCACATGTTAGGTGTTACACCGGATGCACGTCCAAACATGCTCAGAGTTCCTGGTGTTCTCAAGTGGTCTCCCAGCCAAGTACTCATCTATGGTAAGGTGTTTTGGCATTTAATATCAAAGTTTGACTATCCAGAATTACACTGAACAAAAAGATAAATGCAACACTTTTGTTTTTGATCCCATTTTTCATGAGCTGAACTCAAAGATCCAAATCATTTTCTATATACACAAAAGACCTATTTCTCACAAATATTGTGTACAAATCTGTCTAAATCTGTTATTGAGCACTTCTACTTTGCCAAGATAATCCATCGCACCTCACAGGTGTGGCATATCAAGATGCTGATTAGACAGCATGCACAGGTGTGCCTTAGGCTGGCCACAATAAAAGGCCACTCTGAAATGTTCAGTTTTGCTTCACTGGGCACTGTAAGGTTAGGTAAGGTAAGGTTAGACCTTACTTGCGTGAAGCGCCTTGAGGCAACTTTGTTGTGATTTGGCACTATATAAACTAAATAAATAGAAATTGAATTGGGGAGTCTGGGGGGCAGAAAACCAGTCAGTAGCTGGTGTGACCATTTGCCTCACACAGTGCAACACATCTCCTTCACATAGAGTTGATCAGCAGCCAGACACCATCGAATGTGAGCATTAGGCGGTCGGTTATATCAGTTACAATGAGGAACTGCAGTCAGGTCGAGACCCCAAGACCGTTTCTGACAGTTTGTGCAAAAATTCTTTGGTTCTGCAAAGTAATTGGTGCAGCAGCTGTCCAGGTGACTGGTCTCAGATGATCTTGAAGGTGAACATGCTGGATGTGAAAGTCCTGGGCTGGTGTGGGTACACATGGTCTGTGGTTGTGAGGCCGGTATGATGTACTGCCAAATTCCGGGAGCCATCCACGTTTGTGTCTTGACACTACTAAGCCATAACCGGAACTACTACTAAGCCATAACCGGAACTTACTGTTGATGCACCTTTGGCAGCAATTACAGCCTCAAGTCTGCAATTAATGCCACAAGCTTGGTGCACCTCTCTGTGGGCAGTTTTACCCATTCCTCCTTGCAGCACCTCTCAACCTCCATCAAGTTGGACAGAGAGTGTATTTTTATGTCTGTGTGTCTGTTTACTTTTTAAGGAAGTGAGAATGGTCTTCAAAAAAACCAATCTAACCACGGATTTTATCCTTTTATCTTCCTTTGTGAACTCTAAAAAAACGTGTTTCCTCTCCCAAAAGAGTGGAATCGCCCATGTTTGTGGTTTGTGCCATGGTGTCGTGCTAAATAAAGCTAAGATACTACATGCAGGAGTCTCGTTATGGAACCCGCTTCTGTGAACACTTGTCAGACAGTTGTACAACGAGTGATCGCTGTTAACAGGAGAACCATGATGGGGATCAGCTTCCAGACATTTTGTGTTACTGGCTAAGCTGAGCTAAGCCAATGACTAAGCTAAGTGAAGCGACCAAGAGATGCCCAAAGACGGCTGTAGAGGAATGCAGTTCTCCTGTGGAGAAAACACAGTGCCACGCAGTGGGGTTCTACATAGCTCTGTGTGTGAACACAATGGAAGTGAAATCAGACACCACTTTCAAGGTACGGTATGTAATGATTACTATTCAGTCTTATTGACACGTATGCAATGTTTTTTTTTTTATTTTTGTTTTTTCTAAATCCTCTGAGGATTTACAAAGAGGTGGTGACAATGAAATGTTGATTGCAAAATGCAAGAATTTGTTTTGAAAACCAAACTAAAGCCATATTAAAACCATACTAGAGCACCACGAGCACAGAGTACAAACCTCAGCCAACACTAGTTTCCAGTTCCACAAATTTTTACCTTGGAAAACGTTTTCAAGGTGAAAGTCCTGTTAGAAGTGGCTTTTCCTAAGGTAAAATATAATACAGTGGGGTAAAAAAAAATCATGCTGATATCTTTCCTGACGTGGACTGTGTAATGTGTTAGGAACGAAAGGATGCCACATCATTTGATGGATATGAAAATGGTCAACATACAGAGAATTCAAAGACATGAATTCAAAGAAGTGCGGAAAATCAAAGGGAAATAATGGTGTAACAGACTTGCATTGCAGCATCTCAAAATAGTACTCAGTAGTTTGTGTGACCCCCACATGCTTGTAAGCATGCCTGACGATGTTGGGGCATACTCCTAATGAGACAACAGATGGTGTCCTGGGGGATCTCCTCCCAGATCTGGATCAGGGCATCACTTAGCTCCTGGAGACTCTGAGGTGCAAACCGGTGGCATCAGATGGCCTGAAACAATGTGCCAGAGGTGTTCTATTGGATTTAGGTCAGGAGAGCGTGAGGGCCAGTCAATGATATCAATTCCTTCATCCTCCAGGCAGTACCTGCATACTCTTGCCACTTGAAGCTGGGCATTGTCATGTACCACGACAAACCCAGGACCCACTGCACCAGTATAGGGTCTGACAGTGGGCCCAAGGATGTCATCCCGATGCCTCATAGCAGACAGACTGCTACTGTCTAGCCTGTAGAGGTCTGTGCATCCTTCCAGGGATATGCCTCCCCAGACCATCACTGACCCACCAGCAAAACCATGACTCCAGACCCCTTTCAGCTCTGTCACATGTGCTCAGGTTGAACTCACCTGTGTAAAGTACAGGGTGCCAGTGGCAGACCTGCCAATTCTGGTATTCTATGGCAAATGCCAATCGAGCTTCACATTGCCGGCCAGTGAGCACAGGGCCCCACTACAGGACGTTGGACCACCCTCATGAAGTCTGTTTCTGATTGTTTGATCAGAGACATTCACACCAGTGGCCTGCTGGAGATCATTTTTTAGGGCTCTGGCAGTGCTCATCCTGTTCCTCCTCACACAAAGGAGTAGATATTGGTCCTAACCCCAGCCCAAACTACTGAAAAATCACTCAGAGTTGATGAGGAGGGAAAAAATGTCAGAGGTCTCCACCTGTAAAACTATTCCTGTTTTGGGTGTCATCTCATTGTTGCTCCTCTAGTGAACCTGTTGTTAATTTCATTAACACCAAATCACTTCAAACGGATTAACAAGCCCCTCTGCTACTTAACCAACCAGATCAATATCCCAGAGGTTATATTGACTTGATGCTACATACTCTGAATAAAAAACGTTCCTTTAATTTTTTTGAGCAGTATATTTGCTGAGGTAGACATACACACATTTACCTCTGTAGAGATTCTCTCCATGTCAATTCTACATTTTCACCAATTCAGTGGCAAGAAGAAGCAGTTTATTTTGAAGTTTTTAACTTGCCCAGTCGACTTATGTCATCCAGCTGTTTTAGCCTGGGCTGCTTTAGCTTTCTAAATCAATGCTGGACTGATAATCATTGTTTTGTCCTGCGTGAAAAGTTCAGCCAAAAACATCTAATAATAGTCCTGATGAAAAGTCCCGGGGTTCCACTTTAGAAGAGGATGTCACGCAGTGGTTTATTCTCCAGTTCAAACTATGATGACTGTTGGATGAGGACAGTTTCTTTCTTTCTTTCCCTTTTTTTTTTAGTAAATCTGCATTGATAAGGAGATAGTGACTGATTACTTCACAGCTGATGACTTAAAGAATGCTTTGTATGATAAGACTCAGAGAGCTCTTCATTGGAATTGTTTTCTTCCCTGTTTGTGTGTATTTTTAACACTTAGAGCAAAGAGCAAATGATTGTATAAGAAGATTCTAATCTATAAATGCAACATGAAGAGTCCACAGTTTTTTTTCCCTCACATTTTACAGATTCACCTTGTGGTTGTTGGTGTTTTTTCTTTGTTTTAAGTAAATATAAATACTGAATAAAATACAGAGGCTCCGCTCTGCTGTACACACTTTCAACAAGCTTATTTATCTGAGATGGCGCCGTGAACCCTCACTGCAGCTTTGTGACGCCGCACATTAACTGGTCTCATTTCTGTGACGTTTCAGACAGGCACACCTTCACCTCAATCTATGATTATTTCCACACTTCGCTACAACATTTCCCTCTGAGTTTTACACAAAAAGCACTTTGCTTTCCGTGCGTTGCCACACTCTCAGGATTAACTGATCACTGCTGACAAACTGCTCAGATCTGTCAGGTCTGTTTTGGGGATTAGACACATCGATCCAAGATCTGAAGCAACAGAACCATTTCGCACCCCGATGGCACTGCTGTTCAGCCGGAAAAAAAAAAAAAAAATTAACCTCTGACTGGTCCACAAATACACAGAGGTTAGTAACCTTCAACAAATGCACACATGCTTGACAAAATGCTTAGCAGTGGAATGGCCCTTGGGTCAAAAAAGAGTTAACATTTTTCACAACAATCTCTTTTTTCTTTTTTATAGAAATCAGGAGCAAGAATAACAAAAAACAAGAGAGAGGAGATGTGCTGTGGAGGACGTGGTGCATAAATCCTTCATGTTGGTTAGGTCTCTCTTCTGCAAAAAAGTCCTAAAGTGCTCCCAAATTTCACAAATTTCTGTACCTTAAGTTATCAGTTATAGAGACTTGCAGTATTGTTAATATTTTCAGTTTTTACCTGATGCCCATCAAATATATCTCACCCATATTGGCCTCTCTTCATTGGCTTCCTGTTAATTCTAGAATAGAATTTAAAATTCTTCTTCTTACTTATAAGGTTTTGAATAATCAGATCCCATCTTATCTTAGGGACTTCATAGTACCATATCACCCCAATAGAGCGCTTTGCTCTCAGACTGCAGGCTTACTTGTAGTTCCTAGGGTTTGTAAGCTTTCAGGCTCCTCTCCTGTGGAACCAGCTCCCAATTCAGATCAGGGAGACAGACACCCTCTCTACTTTTAAGATTAGGCTTAAAACTTTCCTTTTTGCTAAAGCTTATAGTTAGGGCTGGATCAGGTGACCCTGAACCATCCCTTAGTTATGCTGCTATAGACGTAGACTGCTGGGGGGTTCCCATGATGCACTGAGTGTTTCTTTCTCTTTTTGCTCTGTATGCACCACTCTGCGTTTAATCATTAGTGATTGATCTGTGCTCCCGTCCACAGCATGTCTTTTTCCTGGTTCTCTCCCTCAGCCCCAACCAGTCCCAGCAGAAGACTGCCCCTCCCTGAGCCTGGTTCTGCTGGAGGTTTCTTCCTGTTAAAAGGGAGTTTTTCCTTCCCACTGACGCCAAGTGCTTGCTCACAGGGGGTCGTTTTGACCGTTGGGGTTTTTACGTAATTATTGTATGGCCTTGCCTTACAATATAAAGCTCCTTGGGGCAACTGTTTGTTGTGATTTGGCGCTATATAAATAAAATTGATTTTATTTGATTTGATCAAATATGGCCATCAGGTATTGTGAAGGACTCATCCATTACCCAGGCCGAAGTCACTGAGGTGGTTAGAAAGCTCCTTGGTGGCAAGGCTCCTGGGGTGGATGAAATCTGTCCTGAGTACCTTAAGTCTCTGGATGTTGTGGGGCTGTCTTGGCTGACACGCCTCTGCAACATCGCGTGGCGATCGGGGACAGTGCCTCTGGATTGGCAGACCGGGGTGGTGGTCCCTGTGTTTAAGAAGGGGGACCGGAGGGTGTGTTCCAACTATAGGGGATCACACTCCTCAGCCTCCCCGGTAAGGTCTATTCCAGAGTACTGGAGAGGAGAACTCGACCAATGGTCGAACCTTGGATTCAGGAAGAGCAGTGTGGTTTTCGTCCTGGTCGCGGCACACTGGACCAGCTCTACACGCTCCATCGGGTGATCGAGGGTTCATGGGAGTTTGCCCAACCAGTCCACATGTGTTTTGTGGATCTGGAGAAGCGGCCGAGATGAGTTTCCTCCGCAGGGTGGCTGGGCGCTCCCTTAGAGATAGGGTGAGGAGCTCAGTCACTCGGGAGGAGCTCGGAGTCGAGCCGCTGCTCCTCCACGTAGAAAGGAGTCAGTTGAGGTGGCTCGGGCATCTTTTCCGGATGCCCCCTGGACGCCTCGCTGGACGCCTCGCTGGAGAGGTGTTCCGGGCACGTCCCACTGGGAGGAGGCCCCGGGGAAGACCCAGGACATGCTGGAGGGACTACATCTCTTGGCTGGCTTGGGAACGCCTTGGGGTTCCCCCGGAGGAGCTGGAGGAGGTGTGTGTGGATCGGGAGGTCTGGGCGGCTTTGCTTGAGCTGCTGCCCCCGTGTCCCGACTCCGGATAAAGCGGAAGAAAATGGATGGATGGATGGAGGTATTGTGAAGGCTTTGCGACTGTCTGTCCATCCATCCGCCCATCCGCCTGTCTCAGCATAAGTCCAGTCCTAGTGGTTTCCACCCATCCCTAAAAATATTGAATTGTCCTTTATTTGACAATTGATTGTTGCATCCCGTATTGAATCAATACAGGGCGTAAATTGTTCCATATTTTCATAAATTTCCCACACACTCACACACTTATCAAAACTGCATAATGAACAAAATAAAACACAGGAAATACGGTACTAAAGGCTGCCAATGTCATCTCTCTACCTCGCGTCGAGTGCTGTAGAGAGGACCCAGTGTGAGGTACCGCGGATAGACCTCAGGCTTTCACATCTGCATCTCCATGTTACCACCTTTCTGGTCCTGTCACAGGTTGCCTGGTTGTCCGGCACGTCTACACTTGAAACTCCACCACATCCAAAGAAGCAAAAACGCCTGCAAATGTACAGATGTGAGTGGGAAGAGTCGAACCCCTGGCTCAACAGCGTTAGTGGCAATGGGTGCAAGACAAACAAATATTTTTATTTTTTATTTCCTCTTAAAGTAAAAATGTCCCCACTTTAAAGATTAAAATTATTGGTATGTTTTCCTTAATATTTATGTTTATTAGTGCACACTTCAGTTTATCATGAACAGTTTTGTGTTAATAAAGCACTTAAAGCTTTAAGTGTGACTAAATGCTTTTTTCAGAATTAAATATACCACTCCTTGGGTGGTAGTAGTGGCCCTGAGGTGCCGTGCTGGATGTCCTTTATTTTCATTTCTGAAAGGTGGCAACCTTAACTGCCAGAGTCTTCAAATTCACAGGGAACATTCTTGGGACACAGACCTTGCACAAGTTCAAAGATGGCTAACCTGAAACTATTTTAAGAGGTGTTTTTTAAGAGGTTAAATGTCACATTCTGTTCCTATTTTTATGGTATATCGCGCGGACGTTAGTGTGGTGATATCACTTCCTGGTGTCGCTAGCTGCTAAATTTACTTCATTTTTGGCTAAATATAACACCATTACCATATATTATGTAAAAGCTAGTGGGAAATAAACACTAAAAACAGAAAACACTGTTTTTGGAACATAATAACACCTCTGAAGTGATATAGAAGACATTTTGCTGACATTAGCGTAGGCGCTAATTTCTGATAACTCAAAGCAAACTTCTGATCTTGTCAAAAACTCATGTACACAAACACGCATGCCCTCTTGCAGACACCATTAAAACGTAAATATTTTTTATGACTGATTGATAGAGCGACTTTATTGAACATGTACAAATTGTAAGTAAGACAATAGGATCTTAATAATTTAAAAACTGTAAATCATAAAGAAGACAATGCTTATACAGTCTTGCATTATATTTGATCTTTGGATTACATTTCTCCATGTAATGTTAGGAAGCGTTAGGAAGGGCATCCAGTGTAAAACCTGTGCCAATTCAACATGCAAATCCACCTCAAATTTGCTGTGGCGACCTCGAGTGAAAAACAAGGGAGCAGCCGAAGGGACTTACTCTATAATCTTTGGATTGCTTTGACTGGCTTTGGATTTCTTCCAAAACAGTATAGTAAATTGTCAATAGACGTTATTTCTATAATGCATCCCGGTCTGATGGAGGCACTGTCAGCGCTGTGCCTCAGATTCACTCACTCATACACTCACACACACACACCACACACACACACACACACACACACACACACACACACACACACACACACACACACACACACACACACACACACACACACACACACACACACACACACACAACTGCACGTAGGAGCAACTTGGGGATGCTCAGGGGCACCTTAATCAATTTTTATTGTGATATTGATTTTCTTTTAATATCTTCTCCAACGTTTCTTTATCCAGTTCAATTCAGTTAAGCCTTTATTGCCATTGTACAGTGGATACAATAAAACTGCATCTGTCCCTTCATGCTATAAAATAAATGTAAAAGTATGAATAAAATTATAAAACAAAATATCAGTATTGTATGTATGTGCATACTATGTTACATTCAGCTGGTCCTACACAGTCATTTTAGATATTGCACACAGAGTGAACATACAAAATCTATGACATCGTAAAGGCCTATAATCTCCACACACATCTGCTGACTGGTGTTCACATACACAACTGGCTTAAAAAAAAACTGTTAAAATGACGTTAAATAAGTCAGCTGATGGAAAACCTTTGTTTCACCACTTTATGAATCATTCTGAGGACTCTGAATTCTCCCACCATAGATGGACATGTGTGTCGCTCTGGTTGTGTGAGTGGGCATGTGGGCATGTGTGCACACCTCAGCCATTACAACATTATCACTTTATTTTGCAAAACATGTTCTGTGTAAAAACACACTCATTTGTAAGAAACCATGTCACCCATCAGCTCTGATAAACTGTTTGGCAAATAAAATGTAAAAACCAGAGACATTAAAGTTTCCAACCAGTTTGCACACGTTCACGTCTATTTTTTATGTGTGAAGTAACCACTGGGGATTGTGGGTTTAACAACACCTTTTCCTGAACATATGAGTGTGATAGTTTCAAAAAGATGACAAAAATACAGTTTTGTTTGTTTTTTACACAACAGCCCTCACAGTCTGCTCAGTTCATTTCTTGTCATGGCAGATAACCTGAAAATGCTTTCAAACAGCCACGGAGGGTAAACCAGTGATACACAGATTGCTGTTACAACAGATTTAAAATTAGGTTTTTTTTTCTCTCTTTAGAGAAAAGTCTCAAACGTAAGCAAGAAAAATCGTACTATATTTTGTGCAGTTGTTGCTTGTCTGTTTACCTCAATTCCATCCAGGTCAATAGGGCAGCACAGTCTCCTTTGAATCCAGTGTGATATCACAGGATTTGACCACTTCCGGGGACAGCCTACCATTGCGCAACACAAACGCAGCATCACTTCACACGGAAGAATGGTGTACTGTTTTGTTTTCGGCTACAATCACCCAACCAGTTGCGAAAGGTACAGTTTTTTCGGTTCCCAGTGGAGAAGGGAAGAGAAGGCAAATGGGAAAGGTCATGTCGGTAAGTTTTAGCCTGCACACTTTGACAGAGTAGCTGAGTTCTCTCGCCTGCACAACCATCTTGACATGTTAGAGCTCCAGGTCATAAACAAACTACAACACGTCAACTTTTCACCACATCGTCACTTTTTCTTTGCATATTCACTTTGTTTGCCGTGTAATTTTCCCAAAAACTCAAGAGAAAGTGCTATGTTTCCGATGGGGACAGACGAGGGCTGTCCCCGGATTTAGGATTATTGCGTCATATTTTTAGCGGCCACCCTCAAATGAGACTGTGCTGCCCATTTCTTAACTGTAATAGCCAAACTCGGCAAATGAATGAAGGTTGATGCTGAAATTGCTCTTAATGGGTCTGTTTTGGCAATGGTGAAGGAAATTGCAGTTAAAGGTAAAATTCTGAATTACTCCTGTGCACATGCACAATGCGCGTGCGCGCGCACACACACACACACACACACACACACACACACACACACACACACACACACACACACACACACACACACACACACACACACACACACACACACACACACACACACACACACATTTCTGTACGGGCACCAAAGTGAGGTCCTGGAAAATATCCATTGGAAGTGAAGACCACCCTTTCTGCTATACTTAGAAATAAACTGATACTGCATTTAAACAATAAATATCTCTCTAAGTCAAGTTGTCGCCTCAGATTTTGAAGAATCACAAAGGAACAATATTTTCTGAAAACGTTTTGTACCACTTGAGTGAGGACCTTTTCTTCCCCCCTCTGCCTTGGGGTGGTGCTAAATTACTTTTTTTTTTTTTTTTTTTTTACTAATAGTTGTTATTTTATGTCATTTTATGTTTAACTATGGACAGAACCTTAATAATAAATCATTCTAAATGTTTTTTTCTTCTTTCCCACTCTTTATTTATTGACCTTAAAGAACATATACATAAACAAAAACAATTACAGTGTGTGGGTATACCATAAACTCTTTAAATGGCATACTTGTCTCTGGTAGTCCAAACTTGAATCACGTGGAGGCGGCATCCTTTCCCCGTGTTGTGTAGGAGAGGCATTTTGCCCACTTATTAGTCTTCTTGTCTATACCTCAGGGTGAAGGTGATCTTCTCCGTTAAAAATATTTTGTTCACTTTGTTTGTCCATTGAGGCTTGGAGAGTCTGGTTTGTACCAATTCTTGGTAATCGCCTTTTTACAAGCAACAAGTTGTACACAGATACCAGTCTTCTGGAATATTACATCTTTTATCACACCAAAATACAGGATTTTTACATCATTAGGAATTGGGTATCCTAAAATCTTTTGAATCACTGAGCAAATTTTGCCCCCAAATAACTGGATTTTTGGACAAGTCCAAAATATGTGGGAGTGACTGGCATCCATGTGTCTGCACAATGTCCAGCACAGCTGTGGTAACTGAACCTGTTTACTTTTGATGTGAGGTGTAAAAAAGAAACAAATTGAGTTCTTTCAGCCAAATTCTCTCCACTTCTTTGAACTAGTAGTTGTGTGTTGAGTGCCCCACATTGAACGCCAATCATCTTGAGACATTTCCATACCTTGTTCCCACATTTGTTTAACATATCCAGTGTTATCACCTCTTTGTTTCTGGAGTCCCAGATATAGTTTGGATATAATTTTCTTTTTAGATTTTATATATGGTTCAGTTAGAATACCTATTACTTCATTAGCCCTTGAAGATAGGTATGGTTTTGTCTTTTTTCTGAAGAAATCCCTGATTTGTAGGTATCTGAAAAATTCAGTTTCCAATTTCAAATTCTCTCTGGAGCTCCCCAAAACTCTTTTGACTAGCACACTATGTGATGCCCTTATCAATCCACTGTCTGAAGCCAAGGTCAGCTCTTCCAGGTTTAAAATCAGAGGCAAAAACAGGTCAAACAAGTATTTTGCTCTCACCTTCCATATTATATTCCTTTACAATTTTGGCCCAGATATTCGTAATTTGATGTATAATTTCATTATCATTTTCTTGATATAAGATGTTCATTCTATCTCCTAATGCTGTTTGTATTTGTATTTCGAAAGGTTTGATGTTGGTTTCTATATCTTCCATTTTGCCTGATATAGGGGCAGCATATGCAAACCAGATATCTCACTTGGGCTGCATAAAAATATTCCCTCAGGTTTGGCAAAGATAGTCCTCTCTCTTCTTTACTTAATTGCAGTGTTTTGTATCTAATTCTTGGTCTTTTGCCGGCCCAGACAAATCTAGAAATCCATTTATCCCAGGACTTATATTGTGTTTCTGGGATCTGGTGTGGAATAGCTTGAAAAAGGTATAACAATCTTGGTAGGATATTCATCTTTATCATCTCAATTTGTGTGTCGAAATCCATGTTAAAAGCAGACCATTGCCTAAAGTCTTTCTGGATTTTATCATTAATCTGGCTGTAGTTAATTTTGAAGACACTGCCAAGTTTTTTTTTTTTTTTTTGTTTTGTTTTTTTGCTATTACTACCCCAAGGTATTTTATTGTTTTAGCTTACCATTTAATTCTATATTTTACAGTAAGTTCTGGTTTCTGGGAATAATTTAGTGACAGAATTTGTGCCTTTATTACATTTAATTTATACCCTGAATATTGTCCAAAATCTTCCAAAATTGCCATTAATTGAGGAAAAGTACTGTCAGGGTCCTGAAGATATACAATAACATCATCTGCAAAAAGCCCAGTGATATGTTCCTGTTGTCCTATATTGATACCTTTTAAATGTTTGTTCTGTCTAATTGCCTGTGCCAGGGGTTCAATAAAAATCGCAAACAATGTTGGACTAAGACAGCATCCTTGACGTGCCCCGTGTTTTAAGGTGAATTTATCAGTTAAATGACTATTGATGTTGATCCTGGCTGTGGGTTCCTGATACAATGTTCTGATACACTGTATTATTTGCTTATTAAACCCTAATCTCTCCAACACCTAATATAAAAATTCCCAATTGACGCAATCAAAGGCCTTTTCTGCATCAAGGCTAACCAAGACAGCGCTCAAGTCCTGTTTTTGAATCTGATCTGTTATATGCAAGGTGTGCCTTATGTTATCATGGGTCTGCCTCCCTTGAATGAACCCTGACTGGTCTTTGTCAGTCAAATCAGATATAAACATTCCTCACCTTTTTGAAATAATTGAGGTGAATTGTCCACATTTAGAATGGAGACAGGTCTGTATGATTCACAATGCTTTTTATTTCTCCCCTCCTTTGGAATAATTGAAATTATGGCCTCCCTCCATAATGGGGGCAGTTTTCCTTTGAATTAAATGATTTTAGGAGCAGATGACTTAACTCTTCTCTGTATAGTTTATACCATTCAATGGGATAACCATCACTGCCTGGCGTCTTGTTTGGCTTTAACCTACTGATTGCTTCATCTAGTTCTTTTTAGTGATGTTTGAGGTCAAAATTTTGTTTTGTGCTTCACCTATTGATGGTAGGTCTAAATAATCGAGGAATTGTTTCATCATCCACTTTTGTCTTACTGGTGATTGTGAATATAAATTTTCATAAAAATTTTTGAACATTTTTTCCATTTCTTCATGTTCATACATTAATTATTTATTTTACGGGTCTGTAATTTTATGTATTGTGCTAGAGGCTTGCTGTATCCTCAGCCGTCTTGCCAGATATTTAGTTGCTCTGGAGCCTGATTCATAACCTGATTCAGGTTTGTTTTGTGAACCTTAATTTTTTCTCTATGTCATCACTATAAGAATTTTGTCTGTCTGTTGTCTTGTTTCTTCCTGTTAAAAGGAAGTTTTTCCTTCCCACTGTAGCCAAGTGCTTGCTCACAGGGGGTCGTTTTGACCGTTGGGGTTTTACATAATTATTGTATGGCCTTGCCTTACAATATAAAGCGCCTTGGGGCAACTGTTTGTTGTGATTTGGCGCTATATAAAAAAATTGATTGATTGATTATTGTCATTCGTTGTAAAATTGCTTCATCCCCTTTAACTTTATGTTGCTGTTCTAGTAACTTTAATTCTTTAACCAAGTTATCATAGTTTTGCCATTTGATCCTTGCTGTGGCGACCCTGAGTGCAAACAAGGGAGCAGCCGAAGGGACTTACTTAGGTATGTAGCTCTTGATATTAATCTGCCCCTCAGAATTGCTTTAACTGTGTCCCACATTATGGTAGCATCGATGGGGCTGTTTTCATTCTCCTCAATACAACTTTTGATTTCTTTTTAACCTCCTCTTTTACCTTTTGATTGTTTAGCATACCTATATTTAATTTCCACAGTGTGTTTTTTATTCTTGCATTTAAATGAATTTGAAGGTATAATGCACTGTGGTCAGAGAGATCAGTCACTCCGATACTGCAACTCTTGAGTCTACTCGTATGTCTGTCATGCTTTGGTCCTGGACCGGCCCAGAACCTGCTTTTGTCCCCCAGTCTCCATCCATTTCCCTGTCTTGGTCCTTTTGTTCTGTTTCTTACACTTTAGTCTTGGTTTTATGATTTGTTACACTTCACCCACGTTAAGTTTGGTTCTAGTTTAGTCTCTGTTTCTTATTTAGTCATTCTGTGTTATCAAGTTAGGTTTTGAGAATTATCACGTCAGCCACTTATTGAGTTCCGTTCTAGTTTAGTCTTTGTCTCATTTTCTGGTTATTTAGTCACTCTTTTTGAGCACATTAGTCCCTCAGGTTTTTCTGTACACGCTTGCCACATGTTGAGTTCTCATCTAGTTTAGATTAATTTAATTTAATTTTCTGTTCTGTTTCTGCCTTAATTTGTTTATCCTGTTTCTCACATTTGGATTCTAGGTATCATCGTTTGTTCTGTCACTGTCACATTCCTCTTTTTGCTGCTTTTGTCTAACACGCCCACCTGTCACTCCACTCTTGTCTCACTCAGCCACGCCTTCTTCCCTGCACCTGCTTCTCATCACACCCTGATTAACCTCTGTATTTAAGTCTATGCTTTCCTCTGTTTCACTGCTAGTTCGTTGTGCATGGTTCCAAGCCTCTCGTGTGTTTTCTGCCATAGTCTGTTTTCTTGCCTGTTTTGACCTAGCCTTTTGCCTGAGCCAGTTAACCTGCTTCTCTGTGCCTGAACCCTGCTTGTTTTTGACTGTTTTTTGCCTCCTCCGATACACCTGTTTGCCTGTGCTGGAACTCTGCTTGTTACTGACCACGCCGCCGCCTCACGACTGTCTGTACCTCTGCCTGCCTGCTTGTCATTTGATCACCAAATGATCTTCTTATGGCCTTGGACAGTGGACTCATCTCTGTGCTTGTTCTGTTAGACCTCAGTGCTGCTTTTGATACTGTTGACCATAAAATTTTATTACAGAGATTAGAGCATGCCATAGGTATTAAAGGCACTGCGCTGCGGTGGTTTGAATCATATTTGTCTAATAGATTACAATTTGTTCATGTAAATGGGGAATCTTCTTCACAGACTAAAGTTAATTATGGAGTTCCACAAGGTTCTGTGCTAGGACCAATTTTATTCACTTTATATATGCTTCCCTTAGGCAGTATTATTAGACGGTATTGCTTAAATTTTCATTGTTACGCAGATGATACCCAGCTTTATCTATCCATGAAGCCAGAGGACACACACCAATTAGCTAAACTGCAGGATTGTCTTACAGACATAAAGACATGGATGACCTCTAATTTCCTACTTTTAAACTCAGATAAAACTGAAGTTATTGTACTTGGCCCCACAAATCTTAGAAACATGGTGTCTAACCAGATCCTTACTCTGGATGGCATTACCCTGACCTCTAGTAATACTGTGAGAAATCTTGGAGTCATTTTTGATCAGGATATGTCATTCAAAGCGCATATTAAACAAATATGTAGGACTGCTTTTTTGCATTTACGCAATATCTCTAAAATCAGAAAGGTCTTGTCTCAGAGTGATGCTGAAAAACTAATTCATGCATTTATTTCATTGATTGTCATCCAGTGTACCGACCTGAGCCAGTTTTTGATTAAACCTTTTTCTAAATCCTACCTCTGAGCAATGAGTCTGCATTTGTGTCCACTTGCCTGTCATGCCATGTCCTCCCAGTTCCTGACAATGTCTGTCAATTTTATTCATAAAAATGTAGTCTATTCTAGAATAGACACCATGAGGTGCTGAATAGTGAGTGTAATCTCTCTCAGTGGGGTGAAGCTCTCTCCAGACATCGAACAGCCCAAGATCTTTTGTTGTAGTGTTGACTTGTCTGGATAGATGGGTTTTAATCCTCTTTTTGTTTGTGGTATCAAGCTTGTCATTTAAAATCATATTAAAGTCCCCTGCACAAATTAGGACACCCTCATTGTTGGGAAGGTGTCGTAGCACGGACCCACAACAGGGGGCGCAAATGAACGGACAATGAATAAGCCAAAAAGGTAACAATTTAATGTTGTGATAATACACAACGAAACGTACTGTAATCTGCACAGTCAATTTAACACCAGGTGACGTGTGGGCAGGCTCGAAGATAGAAGACCCCCGACGAGAGAGAAGCCGCGTCCCACACGGCTTCCACCACCAACGGTCTGAAGAACACCGGAGCCGCCGAGTCCCCAGGTGGCCTCTGTCTTCGGCTGTCGACCCTGGTACTGCTGGCAGAAAGCAGAAATATGATGAGTGAGTGTGAGTCCGCACACTCAGTAAATCCACAGTCAGAGAGGGAGGAAGCACCTCCACCTTCAATCACACACTCGTGCAGCTCCTGTTTGAGCACTTATCTGGGTGGGAGGTGTTGCGAAGCCGTCGCTGAACACCTCAAACGCCACCTCCACAGACGAGTCTCACCGACAGGAAAAACGGCTGCAAAGAAGAGTTTAGTCAGATACACAGTCTTAAGTTCACAGAGAAATTACCTTGGTAATGGTAGTCGATTTCTCGGCGGGGAGGTGGAGTTGCAGTCCGGCTTTTATGGTGGTGATGATGAACGAGTGACAGCTGGTGCAGAGGATGAGTGACAGCTGTCACTTCTTCTGGGTCTGGCGCCCTCTCGTGCTTGGAGCCCGCACTCCAAGCAGGGCGCCCTCTGGTGGTGGTGGGCCAGCAGTACCTCCTCTTCAGCGGCCCACACAACACTCATTTTCCAAAGTTAATATTTCAAACAGTGCCTTTATAAAAAGTTATCACTATTGGGAGGTGCATAAACATTAACTAGGGTAACCGTATTATTATCTGTTTTACCTTTTACAATTACGTATTGCCCCTCTTTATCCTTAATTTCTTTAATTAATTCAAAATTAACAGAATTTGAGATCAATATGGCTACTCATCTTTTAGGGCCTTTCTTAAAGCTACGAGAAAATGTGTTTTTATATCTAAGCTTCTTTAGTTTGTCATTTTCTTGCTGAGAAAGATGTGTTTCTTGTACGTATATCACCTGATTTTTTTTTCTTTTCTCATCTTAGCCAGTATTTTCTCCCTCTTAATTGAGCTGTTTAAACCATTAACATTTAAGGATGCAATATTTACCATATTACCTTGTGTCATTAGAATGGCCAGAAAATAAAAGTGTAAAAACAAAAACAAACAATTGAACAGTACTGAACAAGAAATACAACTGGACTCCAAAAGGTGGAAGGATGTCGTGTCCCTTCAGCCATTTGATCCAGTTGGAGGACCAAGGGAAAAACCTCTTGTCAAAAGAGAGCCCTAACTTGGTACTGACTTCCATGTAGAACATGGAAGCCATCGCAAATGTGTCCAATATATAAACTTAAAACTAAGTAAGCACACAGAGCCTGAGCAGCCTAGTTTGTGCATATATTGGGTCTTAATATTTAACTTACCCTAGAGATACCTGAATTTTCCCATTATTTATTTACGAGGTCTGTTAGAAAAGTATCCAACCTTTTAATTTTTTTCAAAAACCATATGGATTTGAATCACGTGTGATTGCATCAGCCAAGCTTGAACCTTCGTGCGCATGCGTGAGTTTTTTCACGCCTGTCGGTTGCGTCATTCGTCTGTGAGCAGGCTTTGTGTGAGCAGTGGTCCACCCCTCTTGTCGTTTTTTTATTGCGAATAAATGTCTGAATGATTTGGAGCTTTGCTGCATCAATTTTTTCCAGAAACTGTGAGAGACCTCCAGGTGGTAACCATTCGGAAAATTCAAATGGCTTTGAGGGACGATTTTATAGGGATTACACAGATTAAGGAGTGCTCCAGCCGGTTTAAAGACTGCCCACAGCTGCTGAGAGTGCGCCGCGCTCTGAGCGCCGATCAACAGGCTGAAACCCAGCTGAAACAACCAGATCATTTCCAACGTGAAGGCTTTGTTGATCCGGGATGTTGTCTGACTTACACAAAAATGGCAGGAGACGTGGACATCAGTACTTTTTCGGCACATTCCACTGTTACAGGAGTTTTCCACAAACTTTATGACAGACTCACCCTCTTCCCTTTCACTAACTCCGTAAATACAGATGTTATTCCTCCGCGACCTGGACTCCAAATCCGTGAGCTTGTAGGGCTTTTTGCTGTTTCAGGAAAGGAATCAGCAAGTCATTTGCTTCCTGAGCCCAGTTTTCCAGCTTCTCCACCCGTGATTCCATCTTGCTCACTTTCGCACCGTGTCGCTGTTGCTCAGTGGTGAGTGAAGTGAGCCTGCGGTTCATCTCTTCTTTAAAGCTTTCCAACTTTTCATTCATGTCTCTTCTTAGCACTTCACCAAATGCACTGAAATCCCCTTCATCTCTGTTTTCATGTTTCATATCTCCTCCGTGATGCTCTTCAAACAATGCTAATGTTCAAACAGTGCTAATGTTCATGCTAGCATGTTTGGTGTTTTCCTCCAGCTCTGAAACTAACTCACCGTCGGCATCACCCCCTGAAATTTTAGAATGATTATTTCAGCCTTCAAGACCCTTTTGTTTCCTCTTCCCACTCATAGCAACTTGTTTATTTCCAAATCTTCAAACTTTTCAAGTTTTCAGAGAAGTTCTGCGTTAGGCTTTCAGGAGCTCCGATGATTCGCACCCTACTTCACCATGGTGTAACCAGAAGTCCCATTATAAATGTTTTTAAACAAACTGCAGTTTTAAGATTAAATAACAATCCAAGATGGCGCCACGTGAAGGCGCCCTGGTATTATGGTGCTCCCTGTTTTGTCTGTTTTTGTGCGTAAATCGTGTGTCATCATGCTCCTACACCCGCGAGGAGCTTCTAAAACATCAGATCATCAACACCCACGGACATTACACCAGTTTTTTTAGTGCCTGCAGCTGAACTGGTTCACTTTTTGGCCAAAAGAGTGAGACGCCGGCGGAGAGGAAAACGAGCTGGAGCTCTCGTGTGCCTCAGACAAAGGGGCACGTGCATGCCCCTACCTGGGATATTTCTCCCCAACATCCGCTCACTCGGCAACAAGATGCATGAGCTGGCACTGCTGATGAAGCAGAATAGCGATTTCTCCTCATCTTGTGTACTGTGCTTCACGAAATGGGGTTAAATGCACATACACCGGACTGCGCGCTCCAACTAGAGGGATTCCAACTCCTCCGCGCAGACAGAGACCGCGCACTCTCCGGTGGAAAAACAAGAGGTGGAGGACTCTGCTTCTATATCAACAACTATTCATTTCTGTGAAGACAGCATCATCCCACAGCGTACCAGGGTGAGATATAACAACGACAAGGGTTCACACCTAAACTCCAGCAGCTCCATCTGCAGAAAGAGGTGGCTTTTAGAGAAGGAGACAGAGACAGCTATAGAGGTGCAAAGTACAGATTTAGCAAGGAGGTGGCAAAGGCTAAATCCATGTACAGTTCACGTCTGCAGCAAAAGTTCTCTGCCAACGACTCCCACACAACTGGATATTCAAACACTCTGGACCTCCCCCCTCTCACCGCTGCCCCCCTGCTGCCCTCTCGGTTCAAGAGGAGGATGTGAGAAGACATTTCATGAGGCTGAATCCACGTAAGGCCCCGGGCCCAGACTGTGTTTCTCCTGCCACCCTGAGACACTGCGCTGATGAGCTGGCCCTGGTCTTCACGGGGATCTTCAACACCTCCCTGGAGTCATGCCATGTTCCAGTCTGTTTCAAGTCCTCCATCATAGTTCCAGTCCCCAAGAAACCACGCGTCACTGGACTTAATGACTACAGGCCTGTGGCTCTCACGTCTGTAGTCATGAAGACCTTCGAACGCCTGGTTTTATCCCACCTGGAGTCCATCACCGACCCCCTCCTGGACCCCCTGTAGTTTGCCTACAGAGCCAACAGGTCTGTAGATGACGCCATAAACCTGGCCCTTCACGCCATCCTGCAGCACCTGGACTCCCCAGGAACCTACGCTAGGATCCTGTTTGTGGACTTCAGCTCTGCATTCAACACCATCCTTCCGGCTTTGCTCCAGGACAAGCTTTCTCTGCTCCACGTGCCCAACTCCACCTGCAGGTAGATCACAGACTTCCTGACGGACCAGAGTCAGCGTGTGAGGCTGGGAAAGAATGTCTTGAACACTCGGGCTCTCAGCACAGGATCTCTACAGGGCTGTGTCCTTTCCCCTCTGCTCTTCTCCCTGTACACTAACTGCTGCACCTCCAGCCATGACTCCATAAAGCTCACCAAGTTTGCGGACGACACCACCCTCGTTGGACTCATTTCGGATGGGGATGAGTCTGCCTACAGGAGGGAGGTGGACCGGCTGGTGACCTGGTGCAGCAGCAACAACTTGGGGCTCAACGCCCAGAAAACAGTGGAGATGATCATGGACTTACATGTTGTTCTGCTACAACATGTAACTGTCCTTCCCCTCCGTGATCTTCCTCAGTTCTTGCTGCACCATCTTCAGCTCCTCTCTGTCTTCACTCCTGAATGCAGCCTTCTTCCTGTTCAGTGTCACCTTGATGTCCTTGGTCACCCACAGTTTGTTGTTGGGGTAATGGTGTACAGTCCTGGTTGGGATGATATTGTCTGTACAGAAGTTGATATAATCTGTTATGCAGTCCATAATGCTTTCAATGTCCTTCATCTGCACGTCACAGAGCACACCCAATTGGTCACCTCAAAAAATCCACCAAGATTGTCTTCAGCCTCCTGTGACCACCTCCGTACCACTCTGGTGAGCCCAGCTTGCCACCGAACTGCAGGAATGTAGATTGGCTCTAAGTAGATGAGGTTATTATCTGCTTTGCCAAGCGGGGGGGCTATGGTGCTGTATGTTTCCTTGACATTAGCATACAGCAGGTCTATAGTCTTATTGTCTCTTGTTTTACAATCAACAAACTGCTTCAAAGGGGTGTTCAAAGGGTAACATAGTTAAAATCCCCAGAGATGGCGATACATCTACTGCTGGTGGGATGTAAACAATAAGGACAATGGTGTGGGAAAACTCCCTCTGCAAATTATACTGTAAAGATGAAGACTCACTGCCAACAGTTCAATGTGTGGATTACACACACGCTCATTCACCGTAACATGTCCGGGATCGCACCATTTGAAAACAAGCACAGAGAATCCACACTGCAACGCATCGAGGCTTTTAAAGGAACAAAAGTATTCATCAGCGGGGACTACACAGATACTGTCAGATGAAAGAGGAAAAGAGCTGATGACAGAGCTGAGGAGTGTGACAGTGAAGGAGGACGCTGCGTATCTACACTGCGACAAGCTGGTCATCCACACTCCAGTACACCAAGACAGCCATGAGACATCAAGCGGATGTCTCATGGTGTACCATGTAATAGTACATTCAAATATGCAAATAAAATTTCAATAATCCACTTTAACAGCAGAAGCCTGTCAGTTTTCACAAACTTTAAATATAATTGCTATATCTGAACTTTGGATTAATAGTGAAAGGGGCATGGACTTTGAACTTGAAGGATGTGAACTGATATGTATGAACAGAAAAATGAAAAATGATGGTGGTGTGTTTCTGTATGTGGATATGAGTTATAACTATACGGTGGTTGAAAAAATGCCAGCGGTGGTTGATAATGGACTTGAATGCCTGACAATAGAAATATGTAGGGGAAAAAAACAAAAATGTTATTGTGAGTTGTATATACAGAACACTGTAGTCTAACATAGACACTTTTAAAGACTGGATAGAGGAACATATCTCAATATTAAAAAACAATGTTCTGTTCATCTGTGGTGATTTCAGTATTGATTTGTTGAATACAAACCATCACAAAGTGACTGAGGAATTTATTAATACATTATAGTATTAGCCTATATCCTAAAATCACAAGACCCAGTAGGATTACTACCCATTGTACAACGTTAATTGATAATATATTTACAAATGATACCGTGAACAAGACAGTAAGTGGATTATTGGTGAATAACATTAGTGACCACTTTCTGGTCTTTATACACTATAATCTATATACACTGCAATACAGAAGAATAAGACCCCCGTCACACATATGTCGAATGAGGCCGAGTGGCGTCAGAATGACATATCCGGCCACAGTCGGGAAATGATGAGGTGTAGTCTGAAGATGGATGGACAGCAATCTCAGAGCATCTACATAGTTGGTCCCATTTGCTCGGCTGTCCCGAGTGTGTTGCACAGTTCAAAACACTCTTGGTGCTGTCGAGATGGGACACCTATCTGATGGCAGTCTATGTGCAGTTTGTGCGCCATCTGATCTCAATCTACATATTCTGATGGCGTCATAATAGCATTTAAAATGATCTGATCATGGTTGATTGAGCTCTGAGATGGATCAGTCACGGCAAAGCCTGCCTGTATGTCCTGCTTGTGCCACGTGTGTCCACTTCCACTGGACCCTGGCCAGGGAGGGAAAAGAAATTGTTGATATGTAATAACATGTATGTGGCATGCATTCATCATGTGCAGTGGAGGTGAACAGTGTGTAATCAAACCGAAGGCACCGTGTGCCATTGCAGATCAATACGTCGCACAACGCATGCCGCCGCAGATCTGAACAGGCTGTTATATCCATAATAGACCTTACAGTACAGATATATTTCCATTCCTTCCCATGGGCGACATAAATAATGTGAAATATTGTGCCCATCATATCTGTGACACCACAGGCAGGTGCGCCCCACCACTGTCTCATGCGCATTAATGTGTCATTGCACACATCAGAGGCTCGGCGCTCAATGGATCTCACCGTGGTAGTATACATATTATTACTTGATCACCATCTCTCTGTAGGAGGTATGACGTGGAACTGTTTCACCAGCCCATGACAACATTATTAAACATGAATTTCACTTCCGGCATGGCCCCAGGAGTGTTTCACAGTTCGGGGTGGACAGAAACTGGCTGCTGTATGCTGGAAACAGCCATGGCATAAATAAATTCCATGTGACATGCCGCACACCGACAGTCCAACTGAACATCATGGTGTACAGAGTTGCTTTGTGCTGCTTAGGCTGAAGTGAGAAAAAAGAAAAAAATAAATTAATGTTCGCTGGAAAGGCTGAGTCTGACAAATATATCTGTGTGTATGGGAAAGCTTGGCCCACTGCCAGCAAACTTTTGCAGCAAAAGGTGTCCAGTGGCTGATAGACAGCGGCACACACGTGCTGTGTACACATGTGCACGTGTAGCAGCTCATTCAGCCGTTATGAACACACACACACAACTGAGTGATCATTTCATCACCTGTTCTCCGCATGCACTTCTGGTCTCCTGCTGTGAGGTCAGTGAGCACTGGGGAAGTGAGGACAAGCGAAGATGTGATTGCATGTGAGTGAGTGACAGCACAAATGCCGACTTTTGAACATATGGCGTGAGTCTGATCCAGCGTTGGTTGCACTCTGATGTCCAGTAAAGGCAGGTCCTGTGCAAAGGGAGGACAGAGCGCTGGGTCCCACTGCGCTCCTGTGTTCATGGCTGTCTGACAGCAGTCTGTGTTGTCTAACTGTTGTCACTGTAAACCCAAACAAGTTAACTCATAAATACTGAGGTAATCAGTTTCCACAATATTTTTGAGTTCATAAACTTAACTTGAATATTTAGGTTGCAGTCAGAATGCGATTAAACTGCACTCCGACTACCGTTTGATAATTTTCCACCTCGACTACACCTCAACATGTGCAAAACAGTCGGGCACTTCGACACTTCCGGAATGTTGGCCAAACTTACATTCGGGGGTATAAAGGATTGGCAAGTCATTTTATTGGCTAATTTTTTTAATGAATTTTTTAATGATATATATATATATATATATATATATATATATGTGTGTGTGTGTGTGTCTGTGTGTGTGTGTGTGTGTATACACATCTATTTTCCATTTTCTATTTATTTAATAAAAATGGTTTTGACCATTTTTGTGGGGCCAGTTTTTTCGTACTTTGTTTTATTTTAAATACTATGATGGCAGCACGGTGATGTAGTGGTTAGTACTGTTGCTTTACAGCAAGGTCATGGGATCGTTTCCCACCTGTGGCCTTTCTGTGTGGAGTTTGCATGTTCTCTCCGTGTTTGTGTGGGTTTGCAAAAGAGATCTCGATCTCAAATTTAAATATACAGTATGTTCACACAGAAATGATGCCTGCACTGCTTGTGGTGACACAGTTTTGCCCTCTCACATGATTCCAGAGCAAAGAATCATGGGAACTATAAACACAGTGCTATATTTTTAATTTTATTTATTTATTTATTTATTTATTTATTTTTTTCCTGGAAAGGGGAAAAATGGTGCAGCCATCAAATGACTACATCCATTTAAAGAAATCTTCATTATTCCAAAGACTAGCTCTCACACATAAACACAAATGCCTCCGATCGTGTCTCCAGATTCAAACGTGCCCACATTAGCTCACCCGGTACGACATTCGAGACATGCCCATCCACATCAAAACTGATTAAAACCAATTTCACCTCAAGTAACAGACCAGTAAGCACACTGGATCATGAACATTAACATCATGCTCCAGGGCGACCACATAATTGGCATCTACAGCATAATGGGAAAGACAGGGTATGACTCCATGGTGCCGTGAAGATGAAACACGTGCACAAACTTCTAGCAGCAAGTCTGACTCAGAGGAGACAGAGGTATGCTGTGATGTCTTTTAATTAAATATACTGCAGCTGTGTTAGAAATAGTGTCAAGTGTTAGTGTCAAGGAGACGGACAAAGCTCTGCCCTCTTAATCATAGTAAAGACAAAGACAAAGTCATCAAAGTTTATTTCGTGTTTCAAGTGTTATTGCCTTTGTTGTTGCTCAGCTGTGTGCCGGATAAATAAATCAATTCAATTCAATTCAATTCAATTCAAGTGGTCGCTTTTGGCCAACATTAGAAATCACAGCTGTTTCATCACACAAACTAACAGATTTGTTTGTAAATGGTTTGTACGAGTGATTTCAGAGAACCTCCAGCATTTTCCAGTTTTCTTGTATTTGAGTTTTTCCGTGGGCACAAACAAAATCAATTTGTAGTCTGAACCTGTAGTAAGAGTCAAGAGCAGTTTTCAGGAATTCAGTGAATGTTTCATCACACTGAAGCAGTTTCAGTTTGAAAACCCAGTATAAAATCCGTTGGTGTTATTCTGTTTAACAATGTGAAATGTAGTAAGTATGTTCCTTTAGCTTCACTCGGGGTTACTTCAGCAGATCTGATATGCATATTTGGCACCAGTTTTATGCTGGATGCTCTTCCTCATGCAACTTCATTACATGGAGAAGAGGCAGGGGTGGTCTTGAACTGGAAAACAAACAAATCCATTAACTTCTTGGCCACCACAGGACACCACAATGTGAAATGTAGTTTGATTCTAAATGTATTCCTAAAGCCAAATGATATCGTTTAATTCTTTATTACGAGGTCTGTCAATAAAGTAACGGTCCTTTTTATTTTTTCAAAAACTATATGGATTTCATTCATATGTTTTTACGTCAGACATGCTTGAACCCTCATGCGCATGCGTGAGTTTTTCCACACCTGTCGGTTACGTCATTCGCCTGTGAGCACGCCTTGGGAAGGAGTGGTCCCGCCCCCTCGTCGGCTTCGTGCGTCACGACCGATTTGCTGATGGAGCGAGACAAAGGAACACCTCTGTTTCGGCGTGTCATGGGACAAGTTAGGACAAGCCCAGCTCTCCACAATTTCTCTGATACTTACTGGACTGGTAAGCATTGAAAGCCGAGATAGGCATGTCCGAACTTGTCCCATGACACGCCGAAACGGAGGTGTTCCTTTGTCTCGCTCCATCAGCAAATCGGTCTTTATGCGCGAAGCCTCCGCACAGCTTTCCATGACAAAATCTCTTGTTAAAAGTGAAATCTGCAGGAAAATGGCTGATGTCCAGCTCTTGTGATAACCAGAGAAAGAGCACACAACGGTCTCGTATCCACAGAGCCATCCATTTAGAAATGATCCGGTGGTTTGTGCCTCGTCGTCGCAGCTCAGAGCGCGGCGCCGACCATCCTTAAAGCAGTCCTTAAAGCTGTAGAAACAGTCCTTATTCTCTGTGAAGCCCGTAAAATTTTCACCGAAAACCAGATAAATTTTTCTAATGGTTTCCAGGTGCCAGTCTCTAACAGTTTCTGAAAAAATTCTGATGGAAAAAAGTCCTTTTCATTCCGCCATTTCCAATTCAATTCAATTCAATTTTATTTATATAGCGCCAAATCACAACAAACAGTTGCCCCAAGGCACCTTATATTGTAAGGCAAAGCCATACAATAATTACGGAAAAACCCCAACGGTCAAAACGACCCCTGTGAGCAAGCACTTAGCAACAGTGGGAAGGAAAAACTCCCTTTTAACAGGAAGAAACCTCCAGCAGAACCAGGCTCAGGGAGGGGCAGTCTTCTGCTGGGACTGGTTGAGGCTGAGGGAGAGAACCAGGAAAAAGACATGCTGTGGAGGGGAGCAGAGATCAATCACTAATGATTAAATGCAGAGTGGTGCATACAGACCAAAAAGAGAAAGAAACACTCAGTGCATCATGGGAACTCCCCAGCAGTCTAAGTCTATAGCAGCATAACTAAGGGATGGCTCAGGGTCACCTGATCCAGCCCTAACTATAAGCTTTAGCAAAAAGGAAAGTTTTAAGCTTAATCTTAAAAGTAGAGAGGGTGTCTGTCTCCCTGATCTGAATTGGGAGCTGGTTCCACAGGAGAGGAGCCTGAAAGCTGAAGGCTCTGCCTCCCATTCTACTCTTACAAACCCTAGGAACTACAAGTAAGCCTGCAGTCTGAGAGCGAAGCGCTCTAGTGGGGTGATATGGTACTAAGAGTTCCCTAAGATAAGATGGGACCTGATTATTCAAAACCTAATAAGTAAGAAGAAGAATTTTAAATTATATTCTAGAATTAACAGGAAGCCAATGAAGAGAGGCCAATATGGGTGAGATATGCTCTCTCCTTCTAGTCCCTGCTAGCACTCTAGCTGCAGCATTTTGAATTAACTGAAGGCTTTTCAGGGAACTTTTAGGACAACCTGATAATAATGAATTACAATAGTCCAGCCTAGAGGAAATAAATGCATGAATTAGTTTTCAGCATCACTCTGAGACAAGACCTTTCTAATTTTAGAGATATTGCGCAAATGCAAAAAAGCAGTCCTACATATTTGTTTAATATGCGCATTGAATGACATATCCTGATCAAAAGTGACTCCAAGATTTCTCACAGTATTACTAGAGGTCAGGGTAATGCCATCCAGAGTAAGGATCTGGTTAGACACCATGTTTCTAAGATTTGATGGGCCAAGTACAATAACTTCAGTTTTATCTGAGTTTAAAAGCAGGAAATTAGAGTTCATCCATGTCTTTATGTCTGTAAGACAATCCTGCAGTTTAGCTAATTGGTGTGTGTCCTCTGTCTTCATGGATAGATAAAGCTGGGTATCATCTGCGTAACAATGAAAATTTAAGCAATGCCGTCTAATAATACTGCCTAAGGGAAACATGTATAAAGTGAATAAAATTGGTCCTAGCACAGAACCTTGTGGAACTCCATAATTAACATTAGTCTGTGAAAAAGATTCCCCATTTACATGAACAAATTGTAATCTATTAGATAAATATGATTCAAACCACCGCAGCGCAGTGCCTTTAATACCTATGGCATGCTCTAATCTCTGTAATAAAATTTTATGGTCAACAGTATCAAAAGCAGCACTGAGGTCTAACAGAACAAGCACAGAGATGAGTCCACTGTCTGAGGCCATAAGAAGATCATTTGTAACCTTCACTAATGCTGTTTCTGTACTATGATGAATTCTAAAACCTGACTGAAACTCTTCAAATAGACTATTCCTCTGCAGATGATCAGTTAGCTGTTTTACAACTACCCTTTCAAGAATTTTTGAGAGAAAAGGAAGGTTGGAGATTGGCCTATAATTAGCTAAGATAGCTGGGTCAAGTGATGGCTTTTTAAGTAATGGTTTAATTACTGCCACCTTAAAAGCCTGTGGTACATAGCCAACTAATAAAGATAGATTGATCATATTTAAGATTGAAGCATTAATTAATGTTAGGGCTTCCTTGAGCAGCCTGGTAGGAATGGGGTCTAATTGACATGTTGATGGTTTGGAGGAAGTAACTAATGAAAATAACTCAGACAGAACAATCGGAGAGAAAGAGTCTAACCAAATACCGGCATCACTGAAAGCAGCCAAAGATAACGATACGTCTTTGGGATGGTTATGAGTAATTTTTTCTCTAATAGTTAAAATTTTATTAGCAAAGAAAGTCATGAAGTCATTACTAGTTAAAGTTAAAGGAATACTCGGCTCAATAGAGCTCTGACTCTTTGTCAGCCTGGCTACAGTGCTGAAAGGAAACCTGGGGTTGTTCCTAGCTTTATGGAGGGCTTTTTTATAGAGCAACAGACTCTTTTTCCAGGCTAAGTGAAGATCTTCTAAATTAGTGAGACGCCATTTCCTCTCCAACTTACGGGTTATCTGCTTTAAGCTGCGAGTTTGTGAGTTATACCACGGAGTCAGGCACTTCTGATTTAAGGGTCTCTTTTTCAGAGGAGCTACAGCATCCAAAGTTGTCTTCAATGAGGATGTAAAACTATTGACGAGATACTCTATCTCACTTACAGAGTTTAGGTAGCTACTCTGCACTGTGTTGGTATATGGCATTAGAGAACATAAAGAAGGAATCATATCCTTAAACCTAGTTACAGCGCTTTCTGAAAGACTAATGTAATGAAACTTATTCCCCACTGCTGGGTAGTCCATCAGAGTAAATGTAAATGTTATTAAGAAATGTTCAGACAGAAGGGAGTTTTCAGGGAATACTGTTAAGTCTTCAATTTCCATACCATAAGTCAGAACAAGATCTAAGATATGATTAAAGTGGTGGGTGGACTCATTTACATTTTGAGCAAAGCCAGTTGAGTCTAATAATAGATTAAATGCAGTGTTGAGGCTGTCATTCTCAGCATCTGTGTGGATGTTAAAATCGCCAACTATAATTATCTTATCTGAGCTAAGCACTAAGTCAGACAAAAGGTCTGAAAATTCACAGAGAAACTCACAGTAACGGCCAGGTGGACGATAGATAATAACAAATAAAACTGGTTTTTGGGACTTCCAATTTGGATGGACAAGACTAAGAGTCAAGCTTTCAAATGAATTAAAGCTCTGTCTGGGTTTTTGATTAATTAATAAGCTGGAATGGAAGATTGCTGCTAATCCTCCACCTCAGCCCGTGCTACGAGCATTCTGGCAGTTAGTGTGACTCGGGGGTGTTGACTCATTTAAACTAACATATTCATCCTGCTGTAACCAGGTTTCTGTAAGGCAGAATAAATCAATATGTTGATCAATGATTATATCATTTACTAACAGGGACTTAGAAGAGAGAGATCTAATGTTTAATAGACCACATTTAACTGTTTTAGTCTGTGGTGCAGTTGAAGGTGTTGTGAAAGTGTAGTGACACGGACCCACATCACCCAGGAGCGTTCTTCGGGTCCATACCCCTCCCAGTCCACCAAGTACTGGAACCCCCGGCCCATCCGACGGACATCCAGGAGCCAGCGCACCGTCCAAGCCGGCTCCCCGTCGATGATCCGAGCAGGAGGCGGCACCGGTCCGGGAGCACAGAGGGGTGAGGTGTGATGAGGTTTGATGCGTGACACGTGGAAAACCGGATGGATCCGCAGTGAAGCCGGGAGTTGGAGCTTCACTGCGGCAGGACTGAGGACTTTGAGGATCCTGAAGGGGCCAATGTACCTGTGCTGAAGTTTCGGGGAGTCCACCTGGAGGGGGATGTCTTTCATGGAAAGCCACACCTCCTGCCCGGGCTGGTAAGCAGGGGCCGGGGATCGCCGGCGGTCTGCATGGGTCTTCGCCCTCGTCCGGGCCTTCAACAAGGCAGAACGGGCGGAGCGCCACACCCGACGGCACTTCAGCAGGTGGGCCTGGACCGAGGGCACACCGACCTCTCCCTCCACCACGGGAAACAACGGGGGCTGATACCCCAAACACACCTCAAATGGGGAGAGGCCGGTGGCAGAAGACACCTGGCTGTTATGCGCATACTCGATCCAGGCCAGATGGTTACTCCAGGCCGTCGGATGCGCAGATTTGACGCAGCGGAGGGTCTGTTCCAGTTCCTGGTTGGCCCGCTCTGCCTGTCCGTTCGTCTGTGGATGGTACCCGGACGAGAGGCTCACGGTGGCCCCCAGTTCCCTGCAGAAGCTCCTCCAGACGTGTGAGGAGAACTGGGGACCACGATCAGAGACAATGTCGGAGGGTATCCCATGCAGACGGACGACGTGGTGGACCAGGAGGTCTGCTGTCTCCTGGGCTGTTGGGAGCTTCGGGAGGGCCACAAAGTGGGCCGCCTTGGAGAATCGGTCCACTATCGTGAAGATGGTGGTGTTGCCCTGGGACGGCGGGAGGCCCGTGACGAAATCCAGGCCGATGTGGGACCAGGGGCGATGAGGCACCGGCAGTGGCTGGAGGAGTCCTTGGGCCTTCTTATGTACTGCCTTGCCCCTGGCACAGGTGGTGCAGGCCTGGATATATTCCCGGACGTCGGCCTCCATAGACGCCCACCAGAAGCGCTGCCGGACAACTGCCACGGTCCTTCGCACCCCTGGATGACAGGAGAGCTTGGAACCGTGACAGAAGTCCAAGACTGCAGCTCTGGCCTCTGGTGGGACGTACAGACGGTTCTTCGGACCGGTTCCGGGGTCCGGGCTCCGTGCCAGGGCCTCCCGGACGGTCTTCTCCACGTCCCAGGTGAGGGTGGCCACGATAGTGGACTCCGGAATGATGGGCACCGGTGGATCCGACAGCACCGTTTTGACTTCGTCTTCGTGTACCCGGGACAAGGCATCCGATCTCTGGTTCTTGGTCCCGGGGAGATAGGTGATCCGGAAGTCAAAACGTCCAAAGAACAGTGACCAGCGGGCTTGCCTGGGGTTCAGCCGCTTGGCTGTCCTGATATACTCCAGGTTCCGATGGTCAGTGAAAACCGTGAATGGCACAGCCGCTCCCTCCAACAGGTGTCTCCACTCCTCAAGAGCCTCTTTCACCGCAAGGAGTTCTCGATTGCCGACGTCATAGTTCCGTTCAGCCGGGGTCAACCTGCGTGAAAAGTAGGCACACGGGTGAAGAACCTTATCAGTCTCTCCGCTCTGGGATAGCACGGCTCCTATCCCTGAGTCAGAGGCGTCCACTTCAACCACGAACTGGCGGCTAGGGTCGGGCTGCACCAAAACTAACCGTCGTTTCAACTCCTTGAACGCGGCTTTGCACCGATCCGACCAGGTGAAGGGGACTTTTGGAGAGGTCACGGCTGTCAGGCGGCTAACTACCTGACTGTAGCCCTTAATGAACCTCCTATAGAAATTAACAAAGCCGAGGAACTGTTGCAGCTTCCTACGGCTTGTTGGTTGGGGCCAATCTCTCACCGCCGCAACCTTGGCTGGATCAGGGGCGACGGAGTTAGAGGAGATGATAAACCCCAGGAAGGACAAAGACGTGCGGTGAAACTCGCACTTCTCGCCCTTCACAAACAGTCGGTTCTCTAATAACCGCTGCAGGACCTGATGTACATGCTGGACATGGGTCTCAGGATCCGGAGAAAAGATGAGAATATCGTCCAGATGTACGAAGACGAATCGGTGCAGGAAGTCCCGCAAGACGTCGTTAACCAAGGCTTGGAACGTCACGGGGGCGTTGGTGAGGCCGAACGGCATGACCAGGTACTCAAAGTGACCTAACGGGGTGTTAAATGCCGTCTTCCATTCATCTCCCTTCCGGATCCGAACCAGGTGATACGCATTTCTAAGATCCAGCTTAGTAAAGATTTTGGCTCCATGCAGGGGGGTGAACACAGAATCCAACAATGGCAACGGGTATCGGTTGCGAACCGTAATCTCATTCAGCCCCCTGTAATCAATGCATGGACGGAGTCCGCCATCTTTCTTGCCCACAAAAAAGAAACCTGCCCCCATCGGGGAGGTGGAGTTCCGGATCAGCCCGGCAGCTAATGAGTCCCGGATGTAGGTCTCCATTGATTCACGTTCAGGTCGTGAGAGGTTGTACAGCCTGCTGGACGGGAACTCAGCGCCTGGAACCAAATCAATGGCACAATCGTACGGACGGTGCGGGGGAAGGGTGAGTGCCAGATCCTTGCTGAAGACGTCAGCAAGATCGTGGTACTCAACCGGCACTGCCGTCAGATTGGGAGGGACTTTGACCTCCTCCTTAGCCTGTAAACCGGGAGGAACCGAGGATCCTAAACACACCTGATGGCAGGTCTCGCTCCACTGAACCACCACCCCAGACGGCCAGTCAATCCGGGGATTGTGCTTCAACATCCATGGGAAGCCCAAAATCACATGGGAGGTAGAAGGAGTTACAAAAAACTCAATCTCCTCCCGATGGTTTCCAGACACCACCAGAGTTACTGGTTGTGTCTTGTGTGTGATTAAAGGGAGGAGGGTGCCATCTAGTGCCCGCACCTGCAATGGCGAAGGAAGCGCCACCAGAGGGAGCCCTACCTCCCTTGCCCATCTGCTGTCTAGCAGATTCCCTTCTGACCCGTGTCCACCAGTGCTGGGGCTTGAAGGGTTAAATCCCCGCTCAGGATCGTAACTGGGAGTCGTGTGGCAATCTGTGTGTGTCTCACATGAATGTTTTGATCCCCCCTTAGCCCAGTCTCTGAGGGCTGTTGTTGTTTTGGCCGTTTGGGGCAGTTTTTCTGTGTGTGCTCCTTTGAGCTGCAGAGAAAACACTCCCCGCGGATCAGCCTCCTCATTTTGGCCCTGTGCGTTTCCCTAACAATGTCAGCAGGGGGAGCTGTTGCCCCACAGAGCGCTGCGGCTGCTGAGCGTGGGGAGGGCGGCCCCTTTTCGAACCCGGAAGGGAGAGGGGCGGTGCGTATCCGGTCACGTCCTTCACCTCGCTCCCGACGGCGTTCCTCCAACCGATTGTCTAACCGTATAACGAGATCGATAAGCCCATCTAAATCCCGCGGTTCCTCCTTAGCTACCAGCTGCTCCTTCAGGACCAACGACAGTCCGTTTATGAAGGCGGCGTGGAGCGCAACGTTATTCCAGCCGGACCTCGCAGCCGCGATGCGGAAGTTGACTGCATAAGCGGCTGCGCTCTCGCATCCCTGTCTCATTGACAGCAGCACAGTTGAAGCGGTCTCTCCTCTGTTAGGGTGATCAAACACTGTTCTGAACTCCCCCACAAACCCAGTGTATGCTGATAACAACCGTGAGTTCTGTTCCCAGAGTGCCGTAGCCCAGGCGCGTGCCTTACCCCGAAGCAGAGCAATCACATAAGCTATTTTACTAGCATCTGATGCGTACATGACGGGACGTTGTGTGAAGACGAGCGAACACTGCATGAGAAAGTCCGCGCATGTCTCCACACAACCTCCGTATGGCTCAGGAGGGCTTATGTATGCTTCAGGGGATGGTGGGAGGGGTTGTTGAACCACCACTGGAACGTTCATATCCTGCACAGGGTCGGCAGGAGGAGGAGCTGCAGCAGCACCCTGAGCGCTCGCCGCCATCTGTGCGGAGAGAGCCTCCACCCTGCGGTTCAGGAGGATGTTTTGCTCGGTCATCTGATCCAACCGAGCCGTAAAGGCGGTGAGAATGTGCTGCAGCTCACCAATCACGCCTCCTGCAGACGCCTGCGCTCCCTGCTCTCCCATTGGTCGTTCAACAGCCGGGTGACGCCCCTCGGAGTCCATGACGCTGGCCGAGATATCCTGTTGTGAAAGTGTAGTGACACGGACCCACAACAGGGGGCGCAAATGAACGGCCAATAGATGAGCCAAAAGGTAAGAATTTAATGTTGTGAAATGTGCACAACGAACATACAGACAATCTCAGAATATAATTACAGTCAATCCACAAAGGTGACGTGTGGGCAGGCTCGAGGATAGAAGACGTCTGTCCTGAGAAGAGCCGGAACCACACGATTTCCGCCGCCACAGAACCTGGTGAATACTGGAGCCGCCAAGTCCCGAATTCCCAGGTGATCACCGTCCCCGACTGTCGGATCTGGTACTGCTGGCGAGAACAAAGACAGTCAAGTGTGGGTGTGTGTACACCCAGTAACAACAGCGGTGGGAATGCCACCTCCACCTCTCACTCAATAACTGCAGAGTACTGTAGATTCCTCAGGGGAAAAGAGTGCCTTCAACGCTCTCTCAGCTTTCACCGACGGAGGTACCAGTACTCCTGCAAACACTCACAATATACAAATATTGCAATCACAAATGGCTGAGGATATTACCTCCAATGAAGTATGATATCTCGGCAACGAGGTGGAGATGACGTCTGGTCTTTATGGAGTGAGAGGACGTTGAGTAGATGGGTGACAGCTGTCAAGAGGTAATGAGTGACAGCTGTCACCCCCGGCTGTGTCCATGGCGGCAGCGCCCTCTCGTGCCTGAAGCCCGCACTTCAGGCAGGGCGCCCTCTGGTGGTGGGCCAGCAGTACCTCCTCTTCTGGCGGCCCACACACAACAGAAGGTGCTATATTATGTTTTCTTTTTGAATTTTTATGCTTAAATAGATTTTTGCTGGTTATTGGTGGTCTGGGAGCAGGCACCGTCTCTACGGGGATGGGTAATGAGGGGATGACAGGGGGAGAGAAGCTGCATAGAGGTGTGTAAGACTACAACTCTGCTTCCTGGTCCCAACCCTGGATAGTCACGGTTTGGAGGATTTAAGAAAATTGGCCAGATTTCTAGAAATGAGAGCTGCTCCATCCAAAGTGGGATGGATGCCGTCTCTCCTAACAAGACCAGGTTTTCCCCAGAAGCTTTGCCAATTATCTATGAAGCCCACCTCATTTTTTGGACACCACTCAGACAGCCAGCAATTCAAGGAGAACATGCGGCTAAACATGTCACTCCCAGTCCGATTGGGGAGGGGCCCAGAGAAAACTACAGAGTCCGACATTGTTTTTGCAGTTACACACCGATTCAATGTTAATTTTAGTGACCTCCGATTGGCGTAACCGGGTGTCATTACTGCCGACGTGAATTACAATCTTACCAAATTTACGCTTAGCCTTAGCCAGCAGTTTCAAATTTCCTTCAGTGTCGCCTGCTCTGGCCCCCGGAAGACAATTGACTATAGTTGCTGGTGTCGCTAACTTCACATTTCTCAAAACAGAGTCGCCAATAACCAGAGTTTGATCCTCGGTGGGTGTGTCGTCGAGTGGGGAAAAACGGTTAGAAATGTGAACGGGTTGGCGGTGTACACGGGGCTTCTGTTTAGGGCTATGCTTCCTCCTCACAGTCACCCAGTCGGCCTGCTTTCCCGGCTGCTCGGGATCTGTCAGAGGGAAACTAACGGCGGCTAAGCTACCTTGGTCCGCACCGACTACAGGGGCCTGGCTAGCTGTAGAATTTTCCACGGTGCGGAGCCGAGTCTCCAATTCGCCCAGCCTGGCCTCCAAAGCTACGAATAAGGTACACTTATTACAAGTACCATTACTGCTAAAGGAGGCCGAGGAATAACTAAACATTTCACACCCAGAGCAGAAAAATGCGGGAGAAACAGGAGAAGCCGCCATGCTAAATCGGCTAAGAGCTAGCGGATTCCTAAAAACACATAAAGTGAATAATGTGTAAATAATTTAGAGGTGATTCAGCAGAGGGAGTGCTTTAGTTAAGGCACGTGAAGATTACACTGTGAAACAAATCGTTATCTAGTTAATCTAACTGTGCAGATTAAACAGCTAACAGATACAGCAAAACACCACTGTGCTCCGGAACAGGAAGTGATACAATACCGACATCCAGACAATAAAAATCCGATGAGGGGGCGGGACCACTCCTTTCCAAGGTGTGCTCACAGGCGAATGACGTAACCTACAGGTGTGGAAAAACTCACGCATGCGCACGAGGGTTCAAGCATGTCTGACGTAAAAACATATGACTGAAATCCATATAGTTTTTGAAAAAAATAAAAAGGACGGTTACTTTATTGACAGACCTCGTAGTCCCATAGAGGGCAAACGCAGTGCTCACTGCATAGGTGGGGAGATGGTCAGATCCATGTGGAGACATCATGTCCTGTATATATACTGGATAAACCCTCAGTGATATCACCCAAAGGCTTTTTGAAGAACCGGTTTGAAGCACAAATGGGGATGTTCCAAATGTTGCCATTTGGGCTATGCCTGACTCCACCAAACTGAGCCAACCCAAAATTGGTGAAGAGGTGGAGCATGGACAAAACCAGTGTGACCTGGATTTGATAAATGAGGCCCAACCAGCCCCCACTTCTTGTTCCTCTATCTCTTAGTTAATAACCAAGCTAAAGCTAACAGGCTAATCTTGCTTTGGGAGTTTTATTAATGCATATATTTTGAGGACTGGGCGGTGGTTTGGTTGCATGTGTTAAAAATTCTGAGGAGCATATTGGTCCAGTAACAGTGGTGATAACCTCACCAAGGTCTCGATATGCGCTAATTTGTGCTAATGGTGCTAATATAAAAATTAAATACTGGAGCCCACACAGGCTTCTTAGGTGGCCTGATGGTGCAATTAACCACACAGCAAAACAAATTATCTCTCGATATTTGTAATAAATGGACATCAGTCTTGATTACTCAAGCTTCTCTTTAAATCACAGATCCCAGTGTTCTGATTGAATACCTCAGATATATATGTTGGGAAGGGTGCCGGAGACTTATTTGCTATTTTTGTTGATTTATTTTTAGTAATTCACATGTCTCATGATCACGTGCTGATTTAAATATAAGCAGAAGTCAGTAAGTATCTAGATCTGTGAATGTTTAGGTAATCTGGTGTGGCCCATTCATACCATCGCTCATAGTACGAACAAAGGTGAAAGAAGTCAAAGAGAAGATGACAAAAATGTTCTTGCATGATGCCGTGTGTCAGATTGCAAAACAGTCTCACTTTTTTCGTGATACCATCACAAAATGTGTTACATTTTCATGATGCGATCAAATTTTGATCAGTATTTTTAAGCCTAACCCTAACCATAACCCCAACGAACCCCGGCCCCACCCCCCTACATCACACCAAATGTTGTGATACCATGATGAAATATTTTCGTGACACCATTATGAACATCAACTCAATTTTGTGAGTATATTACAAACTAATACATTAAATCACTTTTTGTGACACCCTCACAAACTTGGTGTGAGATTGAGTTGCAGATTGAGGTGGATTTTTGGTGCTGCGGGACACTTATTGTTTTCCAACACCACAAACCAACAGTGTCCAGTGAAACCTCTTCCTTTCAGATCCTAAGACACATGTGACCTCTGCTTTTGTGTAACTCTGTAGATTTGTGCATGAGGTGTCACACCCTGTTAATACGTGATGATCATTTCCTGTTCCTCAGAAAGTCTGAACGTCAGTGAGCGTGTGTGTGTGTGTGTGTGTGTGTGTGTGTGTGTGTGTGTGTATGTGTGTCAGTCTTAACTTTTGCATCCAGGACACCCATTGCTTCAAGAGTAGAGAAGTTTAAAGCCAGTGAAGATAAACATTCAGTTGGTTGCTCTGCAGAAAGCTGCCGTGTTTTTCCTCACAGAGCTTTTTCACATCAAAGACAAACATATGTTCCTCTAATTTGGTGTGTTTTATCTTTTTGTTTCCTTTTTAATTTACTATTCTCCTCCCATTTGCTCTCTCTCTCTCTCTCTCTCTCTCTCTCTCTCTCCCCTGTGGCTTTCTGTATCCTCTCTACTGTAAACAAAGATAAACAGTTTCCTCCACTCAGTCATTAGCTGAAAATCTGAAAGTGAGCTGCAGATATCAGCTGGAGTGTGTTAGGATCATTTTACTTATATATATATATATATATTAAACAACGAGAAGCTGTGCATTATACGGTTTGAATGCACAATGCAGAGTCTAAAACACCACGATGCGAAGCGGAGTGGTACATGGTTCAATTAGTCTTTTGCCCCTATACCCAGGTCAGATGACGCAGAGTCTAAAACACCACGACGTGAAGCAGAGTGGTGTTACTCCACGAAGTGCATTCAAACCGTATAATGCATGGCTTTGAGTTGTTTAAACTGCTTATACCATGGTCCCACACAGTGAGCTAACACACAAATATTTATTTAAGTTAACAGAACTTGATAAAAATGTGTGAGTATTTGGGACTATTTTATACCAGTCTCAAGATATTTTGCCTCCGATGCGCTTATTGAGTCTGCGGGCTCGTGCTGCAGCAGGCCACTCACACCGCCCCCCCCTCTGCTGTGTGGGGCTGCGGCCAACTCTGGCAACAGGTCCAGAAACTACACTCGCTATTTTGATGCGAGCGCTCCGGCAGCCCGCAAGGATAGAACCGTTCTCAATCTTCTCCTCTTTCCATTCCTCAAATGTTTTAATTTGGCCAAAAATATTAAAATTCACTTGGAAATCCATGTTTTATCGCATTTCTGTCATTCACCTGTCAAAACACAGCTGATCTGCGCCAACTGATTTGCACATTGCTATGGTGACGACCAGAGCAGAGTGATTATAACAGTGACTTAACTCGCCGAACTACGTGTGCATGTACACGAAAATAATGCATGCCCGTTAGACATGGAATGCTCACTGACCATGGTATATACACAAGGTTGGGTAGGATTACTTTGAAATGTAATCCAAATCCAAATGTAATCCTACCCAAATACGAGGTCTGTTAGAAAAGTAACAGACCTTTTTATTTTTTGCAAAAACTATATGGATTTGAATCATGTGTGATTGCATCAGCCAAGCTTGAACCTTCGTGGGCATGCGTGAGTTTTTTCACTCCTGTCGGTTGCGTCATTCGCCTGTGAGCACGCCTTGTGGGAGGAGTGGTCCAGCCCCCTCGTCAGATTTTCATTGTCAGGAAATTGGCTGATCGACTACCACTTTGCTTCATCAAACTTTTTTCAGAAAGTCTGAGAGACAGCCAAGTGGAAACCATTTGGAAAATTCAGATGGCTTTCGGTGAAGCTCTTATGGGGATCACACAGATTAAGGACAATTACAACTGGATTAAAGACGGCCCACAGCAGCGGATGGCACACCGCGCGCCGAGTGGCGATCGACAGGCTCAAACGAACAGAACATTTCCAAAGTGAACGCTTTGTTGATCCGGGACGTCGTCTGACTACCAGAGAAATGGCAAGACAGCTGGACATAGCACTTTTTAGGCACATTCCACTGTTACAGGAGTTTTTGTAATGGAAAGAGGAGTGGAGAAATTCGCCACGGAGCCGCTCATGGCGCGGGACGAAAGCACCTCCGTGTTGGTCTCACAGGACAAGCCCTAACATGCCCAGCTCTTGCACCATTTGGAAGATTCAGATGGCTTTCGGTGGCTTTTCAGTCGTGTGACTATCCGAGAAATTGTGGACGAGTTGGACATGCCACAACATGTCCTGTGAGGCTTCATCATGGCGTTGCTTTTTGTTCTCTGCCCTGTGCCTCCGTCCCGATGCGTGAATTTCTCCGCTCCTCTTTCCATTACAAAAACTCCTGTAACAGTGGAATGTGCCAAAAAAGTGCTATTGTCCTTAATCTGTGTGATCCCCATAAGATCTTCACTGAAAGCCATCTGAATTTTCCAAATGGTTTCCACTTGGCTGTCTCTCACACTTTCTGAAAAAAATTTGATGAAGCAAAGCGGCAGTCGATCAGCCAATTTCCTGACAATGAAAATCTGACGAGGGGGCTGGACCACTCCTCCCACAAGGCGTGCTCACAGGCGAATGACGCAACCGACAGGCGTGAAAAAACACGCATGCGCGCGAAGGTTCAAGCTTGGCTGATGCAATTACACATGATTACGCTCAGGGCTGCAGTGATGAATTGATTTCACTTTTTAAGCTTCTCACAGATAATTCTGTCACTTTGTTTCCTTGCTCCATGAATGCATGTCTTCCCTGAGTTTACAACCTCCTGCTGATGCCCTACCTGTGCGCTTCACTTTTGTGCTCTGTTCATGTACTTATTTACAGTATTGGACACTCTGTTAAAAATAAAAAACACCTTTTCTCCTGTCACTCTTGGGTTGCAGCCGCCTGCAGATTTGGGTTCATATTAACAAAACACAAGATACGGGGGCATAGAACTGCATTCTCTCCATCACATTTCATGTCAACACTGTAACCATATGGGAAAAGTTGTGAAATCTTCCACACTAACTGTAACTAGCCCTGTCATTCTTCTCACAAAGTTTTGTTTGTGCAGCTGAACAGCTCTTTCACCGCCATTGGGACAAATTTCTAGGTGTGTTGACATATGCAACTTTTGAACCATATGCTCAGTTTTCAAATATCAGGTCCTGTTTGATCCCTTGGGTCAAGCCAAGTTCAGTGCATCCCATGAGGTCAGTGTCCACCACACTATATTTTCCAACACGTTGTTTTTTTTTTAAACATCAAAAAATTGGAAAAGTAAAAAACAAAACAAAACACAGGCCACAAATTTTGTGCAATCTTCATGAAAACTATCCCATTTGTTCATAGCAAGCTTTACAATTTTATCTTTTATGGCTATTTGATTGTTCATAGCATTCAACTGTCATAACCAGTTAAGATCCGTGAGGAAGCTGCCAAATAGATAGTGAGGCTAAGTGACACAAAAATTAAACTTGGTACATGGCACTGCAAACCTTTGTATGGAAGCATAGGGGATGCTGCTTTCGGGTGAGGTTGCTTAGCCATGAGTTGCCTTGTTTGAATCTGCTACCTGAGGATTCACCTTGTCAGGGGCTACATTCCATTCTGACAGCAAATTTACACAGACTTTAACAGAATTAAAATATTTGTGCAGTCAAAATTCAAACTCTTACCAGGTACATTTCTTTAAATTACCTAGCTGATAAAACTAATTCTGAGAAGTATTTTACTAGTCTTCGGAAATAGTACATCTTGCAAAAAATAATAAATCAACTTAAAAAATGGCATGCCAAACAAGCTTGTTTTTATCTCTGATATGAATCAAAACAAGATCATTTCAAGACTCTTCCACTGAAGATAATTAAGATTTCTTGCCCCAAAACAAGACCTTGTATCTTACTGACATTTTGCTGATCTGGTTGTTTTATATTGTGTATTAAGATATTGTGATCAGAAATCAGACAAATAGACTTGGCAGTGCACTTTATACCCATGACGGAAAATAAACAGAGTTTAAAGATTGGGTAAAAAAAGAGACATAAATCAGTTGGAGGCAGCTTTCAAATGTTACACAAACAAACTTTATAACATACTGTCTGAAGCGTTTCACAGCAGATTTTTACAGTCAGTGACATTCCCCTCCTGTTAACTTTCCACCTGGGAGCAATCTAGCTAGTTTAGCTAGTTTAGCTAGCTAGCATGTAACTGGCTCTAAAATAAGCTAGGGCTTGTTTGGAAAAAAAATATTCTGATATACGAGTGTGTCAGGTTTCTTCGTTAGTGAGTTTACTAAAAACATTTAAATTTACAATTGCGGTGTCAGATATTTCTGTATGCTAATTAGCATTGGTTCAACATGTGCTTTGTATGGTTAGCATGTGCTGGCTCAAAAATTTGATTCTGTAGCACGTTTGCAAAAAGAAATATTGTATTGCAATATCTGTTTACTTGGTAAAGTCAGGCTGTCAGACACCAATTGATGTTGGAGCTATGATGTCAGATATTTGTTGATGCTAATTAGCTCTTCACTGGCTACAAAAGTACCACAGCAGAAAGAAATCATAGTCCTGAATTTTGCAAAACACATGGACAAAATTTAGTTTGCCCAACCATGTTATGTCAGGGCAGAAGACGTCAGGTCAAACTGTACGTACGTTCTTAAGCATTTTCTTTAAAATACTGACTTTTTGGAAACTGACAAAAACCTCCATTATTACTAGCTTGACACTCCACGATGAAGCCGTCAGTTCTATCTGAAAAACATAATAAGCGTATTTATTCCTCATTGTACATACAACGGGCGGCACGGTGGATTAGTGGTTAGCACTGTTGCCTGTGGCCTTTCTGTGTGGAGTTTGCATGTTCTCCCCGTGTTTGCATGGGTTTCCTCCAGGTGCCCCGGTTTCCTCCCACATCCAAAGACATGCGGGTTAGGTGGATTGGACACTTTGGATTGTCTGTAGGTGTGCGTGTGGGTGTGACTGTGTTCATTTGTCTGTTTGTGGCCCTGTGACAGACTGGCGTCCTGTCCTGGGTGTACCCCACCTCACGCTGTATGACTGCTGGGATAGGTTCCAGTCCGCTGTGACCCTTAATTGGACTAAGTGGTTGAAGATGAGTGTGTGTGTGTGCGTGTGTGTGTGTACATACAACAATTGTTCTCTGTATTTAAGCCATCCTAATTACAGTCAGACACAATCCAACGTTACGAGCAGTGTGCAGCCACACAGTTATTAAAATGCATGGATGTATGACAATAACAGGTGAAACATCCCATTATGAATATTTCTGACAAATTCAGCATCCAGGAAACATCATTTTGTTAATTTACAGATTGAAAATAAATGTGATGGTCATCTGCTGAGAAGCAAAACAAACCATGACGCAACAAAAAGAATGACGGGGAGAAATAATGTTGATTTTTTACATTGTGTTTGCAGGATGTTGAGGAAAGCTTTCCGCCGTTGGCTTACAGGAAGTATGGCAGACTGAAAGCACTATCATGATCTGTATATCAGACTCCAGCTCCTACTCCTCCTCCTTACCAGCCTTTCAAATCTCTCACCTCCCCCTACTGTTGCTTTTTCAAAGATTTATCATATCCTCTCCCAGCCACTTCCTCCCCTCCAGGCTTCTCTAATTTCTTCTTGCTCTCTTCCTGCTCCTCCCATAACTCTGTTACAAAATGACTAAATACTTCATGATGCAGCATTTTTGAATGGTTAACCACCAAAACATGAATCAGCTGCAAATCGTGAATTATACGCAAACCATGAGCTGCAAAACGTGAATTCTGAAAAAAAATATCTCTGTGCTTGGCTGAGGAGCCAATGATGCGAAGCTACCATCTGTGGGATGATGATTGCGCTCCTCTCACGTTCACTGCACCACGGGGCTTAGCGCCACCCCTCGACTCACACGTGTGGTCCTCTAAACAGCAGAGGTCTCAAACTGATTCCAGAAAGAGCCAAGAGGGTGCAGGTTTTCTTTGCACACCCCCCCACTCCACCAGGTGATTTCACTCATTAACTGATTCCATCCACTCAAAGTGATGTTAATCAGTGAATCACTTGGTAGAGTGGGGGGGTTGGGGGGGGGGGTGCAAAGAAGACCTCCACCCTCTTGGCCCTTTCTGGAATCAGTTTGAGACCTCTGCTCTACTATTCAAACCACTGCTGCACGTGGAGTGGAAATTGCAGTAGTTGAGCATATGAGCGCAGAACAACAACAGTAATGTACCTGTTCACAAATGAAATACAAATTGAAACAACAATCCTTTCACCTTTAACTGACCACAGGAGAGATTAAAAAGTATTACATGTCACTGTCCAACTATTTGGTGAAAACAAATGGTCATGTGGGAAACTGACGTTGATGCCACTCAACAACATGCAGCAGGTATTGGTGCTGCTGTTCATCTTTCGTTAGGATCTGATTGTAATCCTGGATAAGTGCAACTCCTCCCTCAGCAAAATCATTGACAGCAGCAACGTTATCCAGGACCTGCTGTGACGATGGGTCATCCTCCCACTCTGAGGGGCCTTGATGAGGAAGTCCATGTTGACGTTGAATCCTTCAAAAATATGACCTGAGGCAGATGTAACAAAATAATGAATATCCAGTCCATAACTCATAAAATGTCACTCGCACATCACAAAAACAGGGGGCGGGCGGCAGTGGTTATTATTTTTCAGATCTCATGAAATTTCACCTGATTTAGTTTTTCTCCTAAAGCAGTGGTGTCCAAAGTATTCCAGGAAGTGCCAAGAGGGTGCAGGTTTTCTTTGCAGCCACTAGGAGCCCTGGAAGTGTCGTCGCAAAATGTTTTGCATGTGGAGAGAATGTACACGTTTTACTACATTGTACACTCATTTTACTATATTGTGTGTGTTGTGAAAGTGTCGTGACACGGCCCCACAACAGGGAGCGTTAATGAACGGACAATGGATAAGCCAAAGTAACAATTTAATGTTGTGAATTCGCACAACGACGTACAGACAATAACAATATGGTGGACTGTCAATCATACACCAGGTGACGTGTGGGCAGGCTCGACAAATAGAAGACGCCTGGCGAGAGAAGAGCTGGATCCCCACACAGCTTCCACCACCATAGAGCTGAAGAACACCGAAGCCGCCAAGCCCTGCGCCCCAGGTGGCCGCTGTCTTCAGCAGTCAGACCCGGTACTGCTGGCAGAAAACAGAGACAGTCCTGATGAGTGTGAGTTCGCACACTCAGTAATCCCACAGTCAGTGTTCAGTAAAGGAGGGAGAACCTCCACCTCCAATCACACACTCGTGCAGCTCCTGTCTAACCACTTATCTGATTGGAGTGTGAAGCGAAGCCGTCGCTGATCACACCAAACGCCAATCCCACAGATGAGGCAAACACCACAGGATAACGGCTGCAAAAGAAGTTCAGATTATTACTCAACGTTTTGAGTCAGCAGAGAAAAGTACCTGAATGGTAGCTGATTTCTCGGCGAGGAGGTGGAGTTGCAGTCCGGCCTTTATGGTGATGGTGATGATGATGAATGAGTGACAGCTGGTCCTGAGGATGAGTGACAGCTGTCACTCCCAGTGGCTCTGGCGCCCTCTCGTGCTTGAAGCCCGCACTCCAAGCAGGGTGCCATCTGGTGGTGGTGGGCCAGCAGTACCTCCTCTTCAGCGGCCCACACAACAGGACCCCCCCCTCAACGGGCGCCGATGGTGAAGGGTCCTATAAATCTGTCCTTCAGCTTTTGGGATTCCGTTTGCAGAGGTATGTCCTTTGTGGATAACCAAACCGCCTGCCCGGGCTGGTATGCAGGGGCCGGGGAACGCCGGCGGTCTGCATGAGCCTTAGCCCTCGTCCGGGCTCTGAGCAGGGCAGAGCGGGCGGTACGCCACACCCGACGGCACTTCCTCAGATGGGCCTGGACCGAGGGCACCCCGACCTCTCCCTCCACTAGCGGAAACAATGGGGGCTGGTACCCCAAACACACCTCAAACGGGGAGAGGCCGGTGGCAGATGAAACTTGGCTATTATGAGCGTACTCGATCCAGGCCAGATGGTCACTCCAGGCCGTCGGGTGCGCGGAGGTCACGCAGCGGAGGGCCTGCTCCAGTTCCTGGTTCGTCCGCTCTGCCTGCCCGTTTGTCTGGGGGTGGTACCCAGACGAGAGACTGACGGTGGCCCCCAGTTCCCTGCAGAAACTCCTCCAGACCTGGGAGGAGAACTGAGGACCACGATCTGAGACAATGTCTGCTGGAATCCCATGCAGACGCACGACGTGGTGGACCAGGAGGTCTGCAGTCTCCTGGGTCGTCGGGAGCTTCGGGAGGGCCACGAAGTGGGCCGCCTTGGAGAACCGGTCCACTATCGTTAAGATGGTGGTGTTGCCCTGGGACGGCGGGAGGCCCGTGACAAAGTCCAGGCCAATATGAGACCAGGGGCGACGAGGCACAGGCAGAGGCTGGAGGAGGCCTTGGGCCTTGTGATGGTCGGCTTTGCCCCTGGCACAGGTGGTGCAGGCCTGGACATACTCCCGGACGTCGGCTTCCATAGACGCCCACCAGAAGCGCTGCCGGACCACTGCCACGGTCCTTCGCAGCCCTGGGTGACAGGAGAGCTTGGAACCGTGACAGAAGTCAAGGACCGCAGCCCTGGCCTCTGGTGGGACGTACAGTCTGTCCTTCGGACCTGTCCCCGGGTCCGGGCTCCGTGTCAGGGCCTCCTGGACGGTCTTCTCCACGTCCCAGGTAAGGGTGGCCACGACAGTGGACTCGGGATGATGGTTTCAGGGGGGTCTGACAGCTCGGTCTTGACCTCCTCTTCATGCACCCGGGACAGGGCGTCGGATTGTTGGTTCTTAGTCCTGGGGCGGTAGGTGATCCGGAAGTCAAAACGCCCGAAGAACAGCGACCAGCGGGCTTGCCTGGGGTTCAGACGCTTCGCGGTCCGGATGTACTCCAGGTTCCGATGGTCCGTGAAAACTGTAAATGGTACCGATGCTCCCTCCAACAGGTGTCTCCACTCCTCAAGAGCCTCCTTCACCGCAAGAAGTTCCCGATTGCCGACGTCATAGTTCCGTTCAGCTGGGGTCAACCTGCGGGAAAAGTAGGCACATGGATGGAGAACCTTATCGGACTCCCCGCTCTGGGATAGCACGGCTCCTATCCCTGAGTCAGAGGCATCCACTTCAACAACAAACTGGCGCTTGGGATCGGGCTGCACCAGAACCGGTGCAGTCGAGAACCGGCGTTTCAACTCCCTAAACGCGGCTTCGCACCAATCCGACCAGGTGAAGGGGACTTTTGTGGAGGTCAGGGCTGTCAGGGGGCTAACTACCTGACTGTAGCCCTTGATGAACCTCCGGTAGAAATTTGCAAAACCGAGGAACTGTTGTAGTTTCCTACGGTTCGTTGGTTGGGGCCAATCTCTCACCGCCGCAACCTTGGCCGGATCAGGGGCGACGGAGTTGGAGGAGATTATGAACCCCAAGAAGGACAAAGAAGTGCGGTGGAACTCACACTTCTCGCCCTTCACAAACAGCCGGTTCTCCAACAACCGCTGTAGGACCTGACGTACATGCTTGACATGGGTCTCAGGATCCGGAGAAAAGATGAGTATATCGTCTAGATATACGAAGACAAACCAATGCAGGAAGTCCCGCAAGACGTCATTAACCAATGCTTGGAACGTTGCGGGCGCCATGGTGAGGCCGAACGGCATGACCAGGTACTCAAAGTGACCCAACGGGGTGTTAAATGCCGTCTTCCACTCGTCTCCCTCCCGGATCCGAACCAGGTGATAAGCATTCCTAAGATCCAATTTCGTGAAAATTTGGGCTCCATGCAGGGGCGTGAACACTGAATCCAACAGAGGTAACGGGTATCGGTTGCGAACCGTGATCTCGTTCAGCCCTCTGTAATCAATGCATGGACAGAGTCCGCCGTCCTTCTTGCCCACAAAAAAGAAACCAGCACCCATCGGGGAGGTGGAGTTCCGGATCAACCCGGCAGCTAACGAGTCCCGGATGTAGGTCTCCATTGATTCGCGTTCCGGACGTGAGAGGTTGTACAGCCTGCTGGACGGGTACTCAGCGCCCGGTATCAAATCAATGGCACAATCATACAAACGGTGCGGGGGCAGCGTGAGTGCCAGATCCTTGCTGAAGACGTCAGCAAGGTCGTGGTACTCAGCCGGCACCGCCGCCAGATTGGGGGGGACTAAAACCTCCTCCTTAGCTGTCACACCGGGTGGAACCGAGGATCCTAAACACTCCCGGTGGCAGGTTTCGCTCCACTGAACCACAACCCCAGATGGCCAATCAATCCGGGGATTGTGTTTTAACACCCATGAAAAACCCAAAATCACTCGGGAGGTAGAAGGTGTTACATAAAACACAATCTCCTCCCTGTGATTCCCAGACACCACCAATGTCACTGGCTGTGTCTGGTGTGTGATTAGTGGAAGAAGGGTGCCATCTAGTGCCCGCACCGACAATGGTGACGGTAAGGCCACTAGAGGGAGCCCAACCTCCTTTGCCCATCTGCTATCCAGCAGATTCCCCTCCGACCCCGTGTCCCCCAGTGCTGGGGCGTGAAGGGTTAGATCCCCACTCAGGATCGTGACTGGGATTCGTGCAGATCGTCGGGGTTTCCCCACGTGGGTGTTGTGACCCACCCTTAGCCCAGTCTCTAAGGACGAGTGCTGCTGTTTTGACCGTTTGGGGCATTCTCTCTGTGTGTGCTCGGTAGAGCTGCAGAGAAAACACTCTCCACGGATCAGCCTCCTTTGTCTCTGATCTAATCGTTTTTTGGCCCTGCTCTTTTCCATAGCAACGTCAGCAGGGGGAGCTGTTGTCACGTGGAGAGCCCTGGCAGTGGACCGTGGGAAAGTCAGCTTCCTTTCAGACCCGGGAGGAAGAGGGATGGCTTGTATCTGACCACGCCCCTCGTCTCGCTGCCGTCGGTGTTCCGTTAATCGGTTGTCTAACCGTATAACCAGGTCGATAAGCCCATCTAAATCCCGTGGCTCGTCCTTCGCCACCAGGTGCTCCTTAAGGACCAGAGACAGTCCGTTTACAAAGGCGGCGCAGAGCGCAACAGCATTCCAGCCAGCTCGCGCTGCCGCGATGCGGAAGTCGACTGCAAACTTCGCTGCGCTCCGACGCCCCTGCCGTATCGACAGCAGCACACTTGAAGCGGTCTCGCCTCTATGACGGTGGTCGAACACCTGTCGGAACTCCCTCACAAACTCAGTATAAACCGTTAGGAGCCGTGTATTCTGCTCCCAAAGCGCCGTAGCCCAGGCGCGTGCCTCTCCTCGAAGCAAATTTATAATGTAAGCCACCCGGCTAGCGTCTGACGGGACGCTGTGAAAAGACAAGCGAGCACTGCATCAAGAACTCCGCGCACGTCTCCACACAGCCTCCGTACGGCTCCGGAGGGCTTATGTATGCTTCAGGGGACGGTGGGGGGGTTCGTTGAACGACCAGCGGAATGTCTGTTTCTGGCAGACGGTCAGCAGGAGGAGGTGCTGCAGCAGCGCCCTGAGCACGCGCTTCCACCTGGGCGGTGAGAGCCTCGATCCTACGATTGAGAACACTGCTCTGCTCGGTAACTAAGTCCAACCGAGCGGTAAAGGCGGTTAAGATGTGCTGCAGCTCACCCAACACGCCTCCTGCTGGCGCCTGTGCACCTCGCTCTCCCATTGGTTGTTCAAGCGATGGTTGACGCCCCTCGGGATCCATGACGCTGGCCGAGAAATCCTGTTGTGAAAGTGTCGTGACACGGACCCACAACAGGGGGCATTAATGAACGGACAATGGATAAGCCAAAAGTAACAATTTAATGTTGTGAATTCACACAACGACGTACAGACAATAACAATATGGTGGACTGTCAATCATACACCAGGTGACGTGTGGGCAGGCTCGACGATAGAAGACGCCTGGCGAGAGAAGAGCTGGATCCCCACACAGCTTCCACCACCAACGGAGCTGAAGAACACCGGAGCTGCCAAGCCCTGCGCCCCAGGTGGCCGCTGTCTTCAGCAGTCAGACCCGGTACTGCTGGCAGAAAACAGAGACAGTCCTGATGAGTGTGAGTTTGCACACTCAGTAATCCCACAGTCAGTGTTCAGTAAAGGAGGGAGAACCTCCACCTCCAATCACACACTCGTGCAGCTCCTGTCTAACCACTTATCTGATTGGAGTGTGAAGCGAAGCCGTCGCTGATCACACCAAACGCCAATCCCACAGATAAGGCAAACACCACAGGATAACGGCTGCAAAAGAAGTTCAGATTATTACTCAACGTTTTGAGTCAGCAGAGAAAAGTACCTGAATGGTAGCTGATTTCTCAGCGAGGAGGTGGAGTTGCAGTCCGGCCTTTATGGTGATGGTGATGATGATGAATGAGTGACAGCTGGTCCTGAGGATGAGTGACAGCTGTCACTCCCAGTGGCTCTGGCGCCCTCTCGTGCTTGAAGCCCGCACTCCAAGCAGGGCGCCATCTGGTGGTGGTGGGCCAGCAGTACCTCCTCTTCAGCGGCCCACACAACAGTGTGCTCATTTTACTATATTGTGCGCTCATTTTATTATATTGTGCGCTCATTTTATTATATTGTGTGCTCATTTTACTATATTGTGCGCTCATTTTATTATATTGTGCGCTCATTTTACTATATTGTGCGGTCATTTTACTATATTGTGCGCTCATTTTATTATATTGTGCACTCATTTTATTATATTGTGCGCTCATTTTATTATATTGTGTGCTCATTTTATTATATTGTGTGCTCATTTTACTATATTGTGCGCTCATTTTATTATATTGTGCGCTCATTTTATTATATTGTGCGCTCATTTTATTATATTGTGTGCTCATTTTATTATATTGTGTGCTCATTTTACTATATTGTGCGCTCATTTTATTATATTGTGCGCTCATTTTATTATATTGTGTGCTCATTTTATTATATTGTGTGCTCATTTTACTATATTGTGCGCTCATTTTATTATATTGTGCGCTCATTTTACTATATTGTGCGGTCATTTTACTATATTGTGCGCTCATTTTATTATATTGTGCACTCATTTTATTATATTGTGCGCTCATTTAATTATATAGTGCGTTCATTATATTCTGCGCTCATTTTATTATATTGTGTGCTCATTTTACTATACTGTGCACACATTTTATTATATTGTGTGCTCATTTTATTATATACTGTGTCATTTTATTATATTCTGCGCTCATTTTATTATATTGTGCTCTCATTTTACTATGTTGTGCCCTCATTTTACTATACTGTGCACACATTTTATTATGTTGTGCGCTCATTTTACTATACTGTGCACACATTTTATTATATTGTGTGCTCCTTTTATTATATACTGTGCTCATTTTATTATATTCTCCGCTCATTTTATTATATTGTGCTCTCATTTTACTATGTTGTGCCCTCATTTTACTATATTGTGCACTGATTTTGTTATATTGTGTGCTCATTTTATTATATTGTGCGCTCATTTTACTATACTGTGCACACATTTTATTATATTGTGTGCTCATTTTATTATATACTGTGCTCATTTTATTATATTCTGCGCTCATTTTATTATATTGTGCTCTCATTTTATTATACTGTGCCCTCATTTTACTATATTGTCCACTGATTTTGTTATATTGTGCACTCATTTCATTATATTCTGCACTCATTTTATTATATTCTGTGCTCATTTTACTATTGTGCCCTCACTTTACTATTTTGTGCATTAATTTTATTATATTGTGCACTCATTTCATTATATTGTGCACTTATTTCATTATATTGTGCACTCATTTTATTATATTATGCACTCATTTCATTATATTGTGCACTCATTTTATTATATTATGCACTCATTTTATTATATTGTGCACTCATTTTACTATGCTGTGCCCTCAATTTACAATATTGTGCCCTAATTGTACTATAGGTTAAACGGAGCTTCAAGGCACAGAATTTGCCTCTAACATTTTTTGCAATCGAATTATTCGAGTTACGCGACTAATCCTTTCAGCCCTAGCATCGTGCTGCTTCTTTTCCACCTACCAAACTCCGAGTCGCATACATGAGCGCAGCCAGTGTGCGGCAGTTTGTGGTCGCTCCTTTATCCCAGGTTTCCCTCACCTCCCAAAAACTGTGTCCCAAAGTTCTTCAACTTACTCCAGCAAAACACAGAGACAAAACATTAATAACCCAAATGCCAGTGGGGTTTTTGTTTCCGCCAAAAACAGCAGCACTTTAAGGGGCGGCACAAGCCAGTAAATTTGGCGATGCTGATTGGCCAAATATTTATTATTTTTCCTTAGCAACCATACACAACTGGTCATTTTGCTGCACTTCAAGGGGCTCTGAGTGATCGCCCAAGAAGAGAAATTATACGTTCTGTTGGTGGAAATGCCCTGTTGAATGAGAGTCAGTTCGTAGAAATGTTGCTTTAATCATTCAGATTACATATAGGCACATACTGTTATACTATCATGGGTGTGTGTATATGTAGTTATGTATGCATGTATATATCTATGTATGTGTGTGTGTGTTTGTGTGTGTGTGTGTGTATTATATATATATATATATATATATATATATATATATATATATATATATATATATATATATATATATATATATATATATATATATATATGTGTGTGTGTATTTATTATGACATTGTGTTTATATGTGCATGCATGTATATATGTGTGTATACATTTCTTATTGTATAGTATAAAAGGTGGATATTTATAAGCTTTGCTTCTGCTCTCACCCTTTCGGTCACACGGGTTTGTTGTAGAGTTGTTTTGTTTTGTTATGAGTTTTTTTATTATTATTATTGTTGATTTGTGTGCCGAATAAATTCATTCATCATTCATTAAGTAAAACTAACTGACATTGATAATACTTTTTAAAAATATAGATTTTATAATCTTTTCCCCTCCACATTTGGGAGGGCAGTGCCCGGGCGCGCTGTGTGGGCCAGCTGTCATTGGCAGCCCCTGACTCCAGCAGGTGATTTCACTGATTAACATCACTTTGAGCAGATGGGACGAGTTCATCAGTGAAATCACCTGCTGGAGTCAGTGGCTACAAAGATAACCTGCACCCTGTTGGCCCTTTCTGGAATACTTTGGACACAGCTGCCCTAAAGGAACCAAAAAATGAAGCACCTTGAAAAAGTTGAAGTGTGTTTTCCGGGACTCCCCCAGAGCGTGCATTAAACTCTTTCAGTTTCCCTGTTAGTGAGTGAACAATCCAACGCTGGGTGAATTCTGCTTCATGATGATAGGAAGAGTTGACATCGAAGGGTCGAAAAGTGACATTGCTATGAATGCTTGGCCACCATAAGCCAGCTATCCTTGTTGTAACTTTTTTGACTTAAAACCCAAAAAGTCAGAAGGATCATGAGGATCCACTTTCACGGTCTGTAGTCATACTGAAATCAGTTCAAGTAAGCTTTTGCCCTTCTGTCCTCCCTGAGTTCACCTTAAGACACCTGCGTTTGGCAGGTGTACCTCCCCAGTCAGACTCCCCACCTGCTACTGTCCCCGGAGCGGGTCACGCCCAGCGGGGGCGGGGCACTTAACAAGAGAAGCAAGAGCCCCCTGGGGCTTGCCTCCCCACCTCACCAGGTGAAGTGACCACCCCATCCCCACCCAAAATTATTTATTTATTTTTTGTGGAGATAGGGTTTGTGATCAAGATTTCCTGAAGTAATTGGTCTGTAAACTAAAATCCGTAAACTACTTAAACTGAAAGAAAATATATATATATATTATAACTGATATTCACGTTTTGAGATTTATATTTTGCGAGAGCTGCATTCACGTTTTGTGGGATATTTTATTCATGGTTTGCAGCAAAATTATCAACACTTCGTGGATATTCAGGGTTTGCGTAAAATTTAATTTATGGCTTGCGGATAATTCACGATTTGCAGCAGATTCACATTTTGGGAGTCAACACCGGTGCATACTGCCATTTCTTCACAAAATGTTAGAAATGAGCACATTTTATGGTGTTTCGACCCATATTTCTTTTTTTTTAAAGGACAAAAAATAATTACAAGAAAGACCGTCCTCAAAACTCCAGAGGCCAAAGCTGAAGTAATGCGCTAGTGCTTCCCCCCCCACCCCCACCACCACCACCACCAAACAACCATATAACATCTATTATTGTGATATGAAAATAGAAATTTGACTCCGTGGTGTGTGAATTAATACAAATATAACTGTGCAATTATACATCTGAATCACTGAAATAATGTTTAAACGCAGTTAAAGTTTTTTTTTTCTGTTAAAGTATTGTGTGTACTGAGTATATGAGTATCAGTTGGCAGTTGGTGAGATTCGTTGGAAATTGGGAAATCTAAATTTCTTGCTTACAAATTGGAAAATACATCTACTAATAATGCCATCATAAAATGTTAATCTCCACACTGAGTCATTTTCACAACACAATCAAATATACTGTAATTGTAACTGACTTTAGTATTGACAAGTGACATGTCAGACTTGTGTGAGTGTTGTCTGGCTTGTCGAGCAGATATCCATCAAAAATTTTCAATAAAAGTTGTTGAGTGATTATCAGTCACAGTTGAAGGTTTCATAATGCTAACACTAGTATGTGCAGCATAGCAGTGCTGTTTGAACCTCAAAGACTCAGAAGACTAGTATCAATTACATTGTGAGCAAATACCAACGACAGCATTTTGGCTATGTGGCATAGTTCTCTGGGCATGTTCCAGCATGCAGGTGACTCAGTGTTAAGAACCCTAGCAACTGAAAAAGCCCAAGAGCATGCTCATGTTCCACCTGAAGATGACCTAGATCAGGGGTGCCCAAGTTCGGTCCTCGAGATCTACCATCCAGACACTCTTAGTTGTCTCCCTATTCCAACACACCTGAATCCAATGGAAGACTTGTTAGCAGGCTTTTAATGAGTCTTTCATTGGATTCAGGTGTGTTGGAGCAGGGAGACAACTAAGAGTGTCAGGAAGGTAGATCTCGAGGACCAAACTTGGGCACGCCTGACCTAGATGGTTACTTTCCAGAGGTGGGACTGAACCAGTTGTCTGCCTAGTTGGTTGCTAGGTGCTTGCCTGTGAGCACACAAATCCCTCCCCCAAGATAAGGTGGTAAGCCAGGGAGGGAGCCCCTCCCTTGTCCACTCTGGCTTAGGAGAGTTACTGCCCCAAGTGGAGGACTTTAAGTATCAGGGTCTTGTTTGGGAGTGGGGGTAAGATGGAGCATGACATCGATAGATGGATTCGAGCAGCATCTGAAGTCCTATGAACGCTTTACCAGACCATCATGGTGAGGATGGAGCTGAGCCGTAAGGCAAGACTTTCAGTTTACCAGTGGATTGATGCTCCCAACAAGTTCTATGTTCATGAACTTTGGGTAATGACTGAAAGAAAAAGATCACAGATACAAACAACAGAGATGAGATCCCTCCATCGAGTATGTGGGCTTCCATTCCTGGATCTGGTGAAAAGTTTGAACATCTGGCAGGACTCAGAGTAGAGCCGCTGCTTCTTCCCATCAAAAGAAGCCAGTTGAGGTGGTTCAGGCACCTGGTGAGGCTGCCTCCTGGCTGTATGTAACACTGTATGTGTGTATCACATTTTCAGGATGGATTTTTAAAAAGAGAATTCTACACAAAAGTTATGCTGCAAGCTTACAGTTCTAACCATATTATATAAAAGAAAAATCAACTTACATGACTAAAATTACTCATCATGAGTTTTTCACATGACAGCAGAACAAGATGTTTGTTACAATCAAGGTTTTTTCCATTATGCTTTGGTTGGGGGGAAGCAAATAAAAAAATCTGAAGTGATGTAGATGTACATGGTCACTTCCTCATAACGGAGGCGTGGTTACAGTATCACTCTGTGTTTCCACATTAAAGAATTTGAGCCCACTTTGCCTTTTCCTCTCACTCGTCTGCTCCACGTCACCATCATCCTTCTTCTCTGTCATTTTGTTATTTTTGAGGGCGACCTCCTTTTTCACGGCTTTCCCTCATGGTGTGTGCTAATGTTCTCCTCCCAGAGGGAAAGTAGTTGTTTTTGAGTCAGGTAATAGTAAGTATACACACACACACACATACAAAGAAAGATCCAGAGTAAATACAATGCTCCTGCATGTTGGTGACAACTGTAACCGTATCATTAATATTATTTCAGACTGAGCTTGTCATTACAGTTCAACCATTTTGTCAGTAAAACACACTGATCTATGCTGAGCCTTGTGTGCACACAGCTAGATTTGTCTTTCAGTCTTCAGTCCAAATTCTAAACTTTCTCTTTGTCCATATTTTGTCACGTCTGTGTGAGACTGATGTGCATGAGGGTCTTTCTCCACACAGCCAGTCCTACAACTCCTCCACTCACAGCCCCTTTTCCTTCAAGTCTTCCCCCAAATTTCCTTCCAAAGTAAAGACAATGTTAAACTGAAAATGAAAACGATCAACCACCTGCTGTTTTCCAGAAAGACAACCATCTCTGCAGAAATCCATCAATCAGGTCTGTATGGTAGAGTGGGCAAGCGGAAGCCACTCCTTAGTAAAAGGCACATGGCAGCTCATCTGGAGTTTGCCAAGAGGCACCTGAAGGACTCTCAGACCATGAGAAACAAAATTCTCTGGTCTGATGAAACAAACATTGAACTCTTTGGTGGGAATGCCAGGTGTCATGTTTGGAGGAAACCAGACACCATTCCCACAGTGAAGCATGGTGGTGGTGGCATCGTGCTGTGGGGATGCTTTTCATCAGCAGGAACTGGAAACTAGTCAGGATTGAGGGAAAGATGGATGCAGCAATGTACAGAGACATCCTGGATGAAAACCTGATCCAGAGCGCTCTCAACCTCACACTGGGGTGACGGTTCATCTTTCAGCAGGACAATGACCCTAAACACACAGCCAAGATATCAAAGGAGTGGCTTCAGGACAACTCTTGTAATGCCCTTGAGTGGACCAGCCATGCATTCAATTGAACATCTCTGGAGAGATCTGAAAATGGCTGTGCACCAACGCTCCTCATCCAACATGATAGAGCTTGAGAGGTGCTGCAAAGAGGACTGGACAAAATTGCCCAAAGATAGGTGTGCCAAGCTTGTAGCATCATATTTAAGAAGACTTGAGGCTGGTGCCTATCCTAGCAGTCATAGGGTGAGAGGCCATTCTGTTTTCTGGTACAATCTTGCAAACCATGGTGAAAATTCTTTCAACTGAAGCATTTGATGACGGATGCAGAGAAGGTATTTCATCAAAATGCTGAAGATGAACCAGACTGCAGATTTCTTTTCTCCATTAAAACCCAAGAAATTGTCAATGGCCAATGTCTAATGAAAATCTTAAACAGGAAAAGCTGTTGGTTCAGATGGCAGCTGCCAATAAACTGATGTTCTGGCCAGTGTGTACCCTGCCCTATGAATGCTGGGAGAGGCTCCAGCCCCCGCCCCCTGTGACCCTTAATTGCAGTAAGTGGGTATAGAAAATGAATGAATGTTCACCTTGACGTACTTTCAGGAAGATGCTGTCAGCTGACCGGTGGTAATCTCAGCTGCATGGACAGGTTAAACAAGAAGAAGAAGGAAAAACAATTAGCACCCTGTAAAATGACCTGCAAAAAATAGTTTCTCCACAGATGAGAGAGTGTAGGTGGAAGCCATGCATTTACACCAAACGTAGATGTAGGTACGTGCATGAGTCGCAGCAGTTCAACAGCTCAGCCTTCATGTGCACACAGTCTGGTATAAAACAGACGTTTCCGGTGTTTGTCAGTTGGTGATGCCCACTAGTGAGCTTTGACAGGTTGGAAAATCCATCCATCCATCCATCCATTTTCTTCCGCTTTATCCGGAGTCGGGTCGCGGGGGCAGCAGCTCACGCAAAGCCGCCCAGACCTTCCGATCCACACACACCTCCCCCAGCTCCTCCGGGGGAACCCCAAGGCGTTCCCAAGCCAGCCGAGAGATGTAGCCCCTCCAGCGTGTCCTGGGTCTTCCCCGGGACCTCCTCCCAGTGGGACGTGCCCGGAACACCTCTCCAGCGAGGCATCCAGGGGGCATGCTGAAAAGATGCCCGAGCCAACTCAACTGACTCCTTTCGACGTGGAGGAGCAGCGGCTCGACTCCGAGCTCCTCCCGAGTGACCGAGCTCCTCACCCTATCTCTAAGGGAGCGCCCAGCCACCCTGCGGAGGAAACTCATCTCGGCCGCTTGTACTCGCGATCTCGTTCTTTCGGTCATGAGCCAATCTCATGACCATAGGTGAGGATCGGAACGTAGATCGATCGGTAAATCGAGAGCTTTGCCCCCCTACTCTCTTAACCACGACTGTCCGATACAGCGACCGCATCACTGCAGATGCTGCACCGATCATCTATCGATCTCACGCTCCATCCGTCCCTCACTCGTGAACAAGACCCCCGAGATACTTAAATTCCTCCACTTGAGGCAAAGACACTCCACCGACCTGAAGAGGGCAAAGCACCTTTTTCCGGTCGAGAACCATGGCCTCGGATTTGGAGGTGCTGATTTTCATCTCGGACGCTTCACACTCGGCTGCAAACCGCCCCAGTGCACGCTGAAGGTCCTGATTTGACGAAGCCAACAGAAACCACATCGTCCGCAAACAGCAGAGACGAGATTCTGTGGTTCCCAAACCAGACCCCCTCTACACCCTGGCTGCGCCTAGAAATTCTGTCCATAAAAATAATGAACAGAACCGGTGACAAAGGGCAGCCCTGGCGGAGGCCAACGTGCACTGGAAACAAGTTTGACTTACTACTGGCAATGCGAACCAAGCTCCTGCTGCGGTCGTACAAGGACCGGATAGCCCTTAGCAAAGGACCCCGGACCCCGTACTCCCGGAGCACTCCCCACAGGGTGCGCCAAGGGACACGGTCGAATGCCTTCTCCAGATCCACAAAACACATGTGGACTGGTTGGGCAAACCCTCGAGCACCCGATGGAGCGTGTAGAGCTGGTCCAGTGTGCCGCGACCAGGACGAAAACCACATTGCTTCTCCTTAATCCGAGGTTCAACCATCGGTCGAATTCTCCTCTCCAGTACTCTGGAGTAGACCTTACTGGGGAGGCTGAGGAGTGTGATCCCCCTATAGTTGGAACACACCCTCCGGTTCCCCTTCTTAAACAGAGGGACCACCACCCCGGTCTGCCAATCCAGAGGCACTGTCCCCGATCGCCACGCGATGTTGCAGAGACGTGTCAGCCAAGACAGCCCCACAACATCCAGAGACTTAAGGTACTCAGGACAGATTTCATCCACCCCAGGAGCCTTGCCACCGAGGAGCTTTCTAACCACCTCGGTGACATCGGCCTGGGTAATGGATGAGTCCGCCTCCGAGTCCCCAGTCTCTGCTTCCTCTTCGGAAGACGTGATGATGGGATTGAGGAGATCCTCGAAGTATTCCTTCCACCGCCCGACAACATCCCCAGTCAGGGTCAACAGCTCCCCACCTGCACCGTAAACAGTGCTGGTGGAGAGCTGCTTCCGCCTCCTGAAGCGTCGGACGGTTTGCCAGAATCTCTTCGAGGCCGACCGATAGTCCTCCTCCATAGCCTCCCCGAACTCCTCCCAGACCCGAGTTTTTGCATCTGCGACCGCACGGGCTGCGGCACGCTTGGCCTGCCGGTACCTGTCAGCTGCCTCTGGGGTCCCACCTACCAACATACATAAGTAGGACTCCTTCTTCAGCTTGATGGCATCCCTTACTTCCGGTGTCCACCACCGGGTTCGGGAATTGCCACTGCGACAGGCACCAGAGACCTTGCGACCACAGCTACGAGCAGCCGCATCGACAATGGAGATGGACATGGTCCACTCGGACTCCATGTCTCCAACCTCCCCCGGGATCTGGGAGAAGCTCTCCCGGAGGCGGGAGTTGAAGACCTCGCTGACAGAGGGTTCCGCCAGTCCTTCCCAGCAGACCTTCATGATACGTTTGGGCCTGCCAGGTCTTACCGGCTTCCTACCCTCCCAGCGATCCAACTCACCACCAGGTGGTGATCAGTCGACAGCTCTGCCCCTCTCTTCACTCGAGTGTCCGAGACACGTGGCCGAAGGTCAGATGATACGGACTACAAAGTCGATCATCGACCTCCGGCTCAGGGTGTCCTGGTGCCACGTGCACTTATGGACACCCTTGTGCTCGAACATGGTGTTCGTGATGGACAAACTGTGACTAGCACAGAAGTCCAACAACTGAACACCACTTGGGTTCAGCCCCAACCCCAGGCCTGGCTTCAGGGTGGGATCCCGGCTCCGCCATACCGGGCAACGTCACGGTCCTTGATCTTTTACTGGTCATGGAGGTTCTGAACTGCCCTTAGTCTGACCCGTCACCTAGGACCTGTTTGCCTTGGGAGACCCTACAGGGAGCGCAAACCCCCGACAACATAGCTCCTAGGATCATCCGGGTACGCAAACTCCCCCACCACGATAAGGTAGCAGCTAGAGGGGGAGAGGTTGGAAAATAACACTCCAAATCAGGAGACTTCCTGCAATATCAGGAGAGTTGACATGTATCAAAATCACATTTCAAAATGGACTTGATGTAGCTCAGTGCAACTCAGTGCCCTGTTTCTGTCCATTTGAACAAAGCATTAATGATGAGTCAACAAGCCCAATCAAAGACGTGCGTGGATGTACTATTGTTTACCAGAAAGATTCCAGGTTCCTCGCCCGTCCTAAGAGTATGAGATGGTGTCAAATGTGTCTTGTGGTTACTTTACTGGAAGTAGATACATAAAGCAGAAAAAGGTGTAAAAAAGAAAGAAAAAGTGGAGCAGACACAATATGGAAAAGAGTCAGACTCGGAGTCAGGCAGGCAGTTCACCACTTACCCCCCTTATTTGACCTCTCTGAGCCAATGGCAGCTGTTTCTCAGTGACCTCATAATGGTGGAAGCCCAGTGTTTGTCGTGTGTGTGTGTGTGTATGTGTGTGGCCAACCAGAGTGGATTGCTGGGCGGTGAGTCACAGAAAGTGCAGATTGCAGAGTCAGGCTGATACATATCCCAGCATCCCCGAGCAAAAACACAACTCCACTCCTACACACACACTTACAGTATGCTGAATACACACAGTCTGACTGTAAAGGATTTGGCCCAGAAGAAGTGTGGCTGTTCAACACACATCCACACTTCTAATGGTGAACATCTGCTTATGACATGACTTGTGGTCTTTGACTGTTTCACTTGTGTCCTCTGGGCCATTCCAACTACACAACTCAAGTATACACAGATGTAGAACATGTTTAACCTATTTTAGTTACCAATAAAACTGTCAAATTACATGTTTCATAGTTAGCACTTGTTGAATGCTTTGAATATGACACGGGCCTGAAATTACTGTAAATGTCAGTTTTGTTTTTGTTTTGTTTTGATTGACAGGTTGATTTCATGTGTCAACTCTGTGCCTAGAATGTTGTAAAATAACAGAAAATTCCATGTGACATCATTTGTAAGCCTATAATTTTGCTCTATTATTTGGCTTTAATGGTCGCTCTTGTTGCTGTTGGTCAGCAACAGAAGGGTGGGGTTTAAATCTGATTTGGGGCCATTCAGTATCAGGTTTGTGTACTGTGGGTATCTTGCCCACACCACAACTGTCGAGATTCCTAACACAACTTCACTCCCTCTTCAAGCCTTCATTGTCGCACTCTTGCAAAATCAATTAAACTTGTGTGGCTTTCTCGTAGACACGTAAAATTAAGAAAGTCCATGATGATGTAAAACTGTAGACAGCGGCGCTGGTGTTCCAGCAGTTTCCAGCTTATGGCAAACCTGAACCTTGGTGGTTCCTGGGTTGTTCCAGAACATCCTTATTAATTTCTTCTCATCTGAGGTTGACAGTTTGGTTCTTCTTCCAGAATTTGGCGAAGTGGTGACACATCTGACTAATTTGTATTCATGTACACTTGTTTGTACTGATGATCTTGGAGTCTGAGTTGTTACATGGAGCAGGCTTGGTCCATGTAACAACTGGCTCCAAGATCATCCATGGCTCCAAGAAAACTTCCCCAACTTGTGTAAATCTATAATTCTCCTTCTTAGATCTTCACTAAGTTCCTTGGACTTTCCCATTGTCCCTTTTATACCAGCAAAGCGAAACTACAAATTGTAGTCAAACATGATCACTAAAGAGGTGTTACTAGGTCCTGACTGTGTCACATTAAAAGACAACGTAGAACATTCACCACCCTGTATTAAAAGATTTAAGTGAATATATTAGAGATGCACCGATACTACTTTTTTCCAGACTGGGTACAAATGTACAGACTGACATACTGTACATTTTACAGTACTCGTCAATACTGAGTACCGATACGAATACTTAATGATACCATTACAGTTTTATGATGACTTTGAAATCATGTTTTATTACATCAGTTGTTCCTTACTTTTGACTATAACTGCTACCAGTATCATTAGCTTTGTTTTTATTTACAAACATTTCACTTAAAATCATGTAACTTCACTTTTTGACAACAAATTGTCCTTTAACATTAACTGTGTGTTTTCTTAACAAACACGACACTGCCAGACATCTCACTGAAGTGTAACCTGTGGACTTCAGCACTACAAAATATACAACACCAGGAACATGTTGTGAAAGTGTAGTGACACGGACCCACAACAGGGGCGCAAATGAACGGTCAATAGATGAGCCAGAAAGTAACAATTTAATGTTGTGAAGGTGCACAACGAATATACAGACAATCTCAGAATCTGATAACAGTCAATCCACAAAGGTGACGTGTGGGCAGGCTCGAGGATAGAAGACGTCTGTCCTGAGAAGAGCCGGAACCACACGATTTCCGCCGCCACCGAACCTGGTGAATACTGGAGCCGCCAAGTCCCGAATTCCCAGGTGATCACCGTCCCCGACTGTCGGATCTGGTACTGCTGGCGAAGAGCAAAGACAGTCAAGTGTGGGTGTGTGTACACCCGTAACAACAACGGTGGGAATGCCACCTCCACCTCTACCACACACTCGTGCAGCATCTGTGTAACCACTTATCTGAATCTGCAGGCTGAGAAGGTTACCTCCATAGAAGTACGATGAGGTGGAGATGACGTCTGGGTTTATGGAGTGAGATGATGAAGCATGAATGAGTGACAGCTGTCAGGAAATAACGAGTGACAGCTGTCACTCCCGGCTATGTCCATGGCGGCAGCGCCCTCTCGTGCCTGAAGCCCGCACTTCAGGCAGGGCGCCCTCTGGTGGTGGGCCAGCAGTACCTCCTCTTCTGGCGGCCCACACAACAGAACAGAACTGAAACTATCCATCAGTGACTTTATGTTTGTGAGCACTAAAAGTCTTTTTTTGAAAATGTGAGGGACAGATTCTTTTTGATGAAAAGAAGCTTTTCTCTGCATTATCAGCTGTGAGCCTGTTTCTGTTTTCCTCTACAATGTGTGACACTGAGCTAAACAGTCTTTCACTCTCCGCACACATCTTTGTAAGTTTTAATTAAATACGTACTGACCGTTTTTTTTTTCCCAAAGGTCGAACATGTAACAATGGAGGAGCACGACGTGCGTACACATGTATATATTTGAGCCTTTATGTATAATTTTGACCTTGTGTGGATGAGAGAAGATCCAAAATAAATACAGACTTGAACACCCAATTCTTCATTCATGATGTGTGTTCCCCCTCAAAGTCGGAGTCTCCTTGGGATAGCCCATGCAGGGCAGTCCCCGCGCCGGACCGTAAGACAGGTGTGCCTCAACATGGAGAGGGGGTGTAACTCAGGTAAAGGGGGATAGTCAAACATCCCACGACCCCCTGAGGCTAAAGGTGCATGTGAAGTCCTTGGGCCAATCCCCCATGGATGGATCAAATGGATTATGAAAACGTCAACATGACATGCAAAAATAGACGAACCCCAAGGTGATGACACCGGGAGGGCAGCACATGGCATCTACACGAACAACCCTTCTGTCCTTGAAGAACCCTACAAGGATTGCGACTTGGAATGTGAAAACAATGTACAAAATAGGAAAGACTGTGCAAATAGTGAAGGAGTTGAGAAGACTGAGAATTGCTGTGATGAGACTGGCATAGACACGGTGGCTGGGAGCTGCAGGTGAAGCTCACTGGACGAGAGGCTCTCCTCTACACAGGCCTGCTGGAGGACAGCCCAACACGCAGTCATGGATGTGGAATACTGAGAGCGAAAGAAGTGGCTGACACACTGATCAAGCGGGAACCCTTTGCAGAAAGAATCATGAAGGCACGTTTTAAAAGTAAACATCAGAACATGACCATCATCCAGGCGTATGTGTTGTATGGCTGGGGGGGCCTGGCTGCCTTTTTGTTTGTCTTTTGTTTTTCCTTCCAGGTGGCTTGCATTTGGGACTGAGTGGCTGTGTAGCTGAGTTTATCAGGACCTCACCCTGATCACCTGCGGCTCGTCAGGACTCACAGCTGTGGTGCATCTACATGGATTGGAACATGGTGGCATTTAAGACTGGAGTACACAGTGTGTATTGGCCAGAGACTCGACCTTGTGACCAGACGGGTGAGATCGTCGTCTCGGGAGCCATCTCATCATCAGTGGATGCAGAGAACGTCCAGGTTTGATGCATGGTCTGTGAAAGAGGAGGGGGTGAGGTCTTACGCTCGTCAGCACACTTCCTGAGGTACGTTAGATTTTGTGACTAACATTTATACAGTCAGTAAATGTGGTGTCCCTCACACCTTATTATATTGAGCTGTATGTTGGTCGTGTAATCAGCTTCCACTGCAGTGGAGTTTTGTGAACTGGATGTTCCATGCCTGCAGGGTGGGAAGCTGATTAGTAATTAAGCCAGGAAGTGTTTGCTGTTTGTGCACCTTTGAGCGTTCTCTCTGTGTGTTGAGTGTGGACTCACATAATGATTCCTTCTTTCACAGACTCGGTTTGTCGCGGCCACCTGGGGGGTGTCGGCGGGGTCCTTGGGTCCGAATTGGTTCTGGCTCCGGACCGTTGGCGCTGCTGGGAGCGCACCGCAAAACCACCACGCCAGACCGCGCACTTTTATATTTTTTCACATCACTGTTATGTTCATTAAACTCTGTTATCACATAACAGTATGTGCCAATGGAAAATGCCAAAGAAGAAGAAAAGGAGATGTTCTATCGCCAACTGCATGCAGCAATGGCATCATGGAAGAGGAGAGACATTGTGATGGGTGACATGAATGGCAAAGTGGGAAGTGAGAACACAAGATATGAAGCCACAGTGGCAAGGAAGAGGTAGGAGTATGCAATAATGGAGAAAGACTGTGTGAATTTTGTGTAGCAGAAGATCTTGTGATTGAAGGAACCATTTTCAAACACAAAGTGAGTCAAAAACAACCTGGAGAGCACCGTGTAGAACATATGAGAACCAAATCAACCATATTATGGTAGGTAGGAGATGGCGTACCACGATGCAAGACTGCCAAGTCAAGAGAAGCGCAGTACCACAACCAGGAATCAAACCATGGTCTTCATGTTGATCGTCCAACTTCTTATCCTAATGATCTATCTGCTCGTATATATCAAAGGGCATATTTCAAACATTTAACAGTTTTAAATGGCTTTCCAATAAAGCATGTTAACGATGTGTAAATCTGAACATTAGCTTCTTCCTGTGAGCCCCCATTAACATATTAACTGTTGCCAGAGTATTGAAAAAGTTTTGTGGAACTTGTGACCAGAGGGTCATGGGTTCTATTCCCTGATTAAACAGGAAAATCTCGAAGGTGCCCTTGAGCAAGGCCTTTATTTCACAAGTAATTCACGGGGTGCAGTTTAGTTCTTTAAATGGCAGCGCCCTGACATTGCTGTGAGTGTGAATGGACGAATGGAAAGCATCACTTCTTTATTGAAAAGCACTGAAATGTAAAAACATAAGAGAAATTTTTTAGTGGCCATAACACTCTCAATTTTGTTTATTCATTTCCATTATAGTTTGTTCTCTGTGATCCATATGGATGTGAGGAACAGGCAGGCGGGCAGAACCATGAATGGAACACATTCTAATATCAGCCTTTTCATTGTACGGTAAATCTATTTGGTGTAGGCAGTTGTCAAAGACTGACTGTGTAAGGTGATTTATAAATTTCACCAAACATGCGTGGGGGATTGCATTCTTTTTGCATCAGTTGCAGGGTGTCACTCTTGTGTCAGTTGAATTTTGAACTGCTCAAAAATTTAGCAACAAATTTTTTCTCGAAATAAACACGGAGTCCTCACGGCATGTCAGACTGTTCTTGATGTGGTTTCTGTGAGTCAAAAGGCGTGCAACATGTGAGACAGCTTGTGAGGGGTTGACAGCACACTTTTCCTTTTATATGATCTGATAGCAACAGCGCTTCTGGAAGTGGCCGAGCAAGTCCAACAGGCAGGGTCCACAGGGTGCAGGAGACCTGTCCGGTGGAGGAGGAGGCACACAATCCAATTTGATTTTTTTAAATTTATTTATTTAGGGCCACAGTGGAAGTAAGTTTAATGCTGCTATGACCTGCCGGACATGTGGGGCAGCGGGCTGGACGACACCTTTGTGGAGGATGAGGATGAGGAGTGCAATCTGGATTCATGCATTTATTTTTTTGTTTGACGGCCACACTGGTTTCTCCACCGTGGAGCCACACTAGTTTTTTTTGTTGTTGTAATTATTACTTATTTTATTTTATTATATACAGGGCTTTGCTTCCCATGGCTACGGTGTGGGGTATTTCCACAGCCTTTCTTTCACATAATAGCAGCCCGCAGCCATTCTGAGCACTTTGTTCACAAACATGTTATCATTTCTGCTGCGTGAGTGGTGCACGACATCTGTGGGAGTGCTGTGCGACATTCAAGTGGAACTCATACTCTACAGATGCAGACTTCTCTTGATTTTCGGTCCGATTTTCGCCCCTAGTCTGTGCTACATTCAGCTCCCACTCGGGTGACATGCACTAACAAGTCATTACTACCAATTCAATGAGATTCCAACTGAAAAATTGTGACTAATTTGCCTCTTTTGTTGCGATTTTGTGTCTCCAACTACAACCCCAATTCCAATGAAGTTGGTACGTTATGTAGCACATTTGCAAAAAGAAAAATTGTATTGCAATATCTGTTTACTTGGTAAAGTCAGGCTGTCAGATACCAATTGATGTTGGAGCTATGATGTCAGATATTTGTTGATGCTAATTAGCTCTTCACTGGCTATGTAAGTGCCACAGCAAAAAGAACTCATGGTCCTAAGTTCTGCAAAACACATGGACAAATTTAGTTTGCCCAACCATGTTGTGTCAGGGCAGAAGACGTCAGGTTAAACTGTACATTCTTATTCCTGTTGGTGAGAAAAGCATTTTCTTCAAAATATTGACTTTTTGTAAACTGACAAAAACCTCCATTATTACTAGGTTGACACTCCACCATGAAGCCATCAGTTCTATTTGAAAAACATAATAAGTGTAGTTATTCGTCATTGTACAACCCCAATTCCAATGATGTTGGGATGTTGTGTAAAATGTAAATTAAAAACAGAATACAATGATTATGATCCTTTTCAACCTATTCAACTGAATACACCACAAAGAGAAGATATTTAATGTTCAAACTGATAAACTTTATTGTTTTTATGCAAATATTTGCTTATTTTGAAATGGATGCCTGCAACACATTTCAAAAAAGTTGGGACCTGGGAAGCCTGGGAAAGTTGATGAATGCTCAAAGAACACATGTTTGGAAACAGGTAAATGTCATGACTGGGTATAAAAGGAGCATCCCCAAAGGCTCTGCCGTGGTGCGAGGATCACCACTTTGTGAACAACTGCATGAAAATCTGGAAAACTTTCTACACGTAAGCGTCAAGGCCAAAAACCAACATTGAATGCCCGTGACCTTCGATCCCTCAGGCGGCACTGCATTAAAAACCAACATCATTGTTGGGGAAAGTGAGGAACACGGACCCACAACAGGGGGCGCAAATGAACGGACAATGAAGAAAGTCAAATAACAAGGCTTTACTGTTGTGAACACGCACAACAAACACAACAGATCACAATTGTGGAAATAAACCAATTCCAATGGTGTCGTGTGGGCAGGCTCGACGATAGGAGACGTCTGTCCGAGTCGAACCGGAACCACCCGATTTCCTCTGCCACTGAACCCCGGGAATACTGGAGCCGCCAAGTCCCGAACTCCCAGGTGGCCACTGCCTCCGCTCGTCGGATCCGGTACTGCTGGCGAGGAACAGAAACAGTCAGATGTGGGTGCGGCTGCACCCAGCAACACGTAGGGTGGAAACACCACCTCCAGCTCTAATCAAAAACAACACTGCAGTGTAGGAATATGGGTACTTATCCGATATATGTCCAATACAGTCTTCAGCTGTCTTAGGCACAAGCAATAAAGTGTTATTCCTCTGAAATGAAGCGACTGGCTGAGTACGTTACCTCCTTAGTAGAGCGATATCTCGGCAATGAGGTGGAGATGCCGTCCAGCTGATATACCCCTCCGCTGATGGATGTCAGCTGTCTCAGTTGATAGGTGACGGCTGTCACCTTGGCTGCTCCTGTGAGGCGGCAGCGCCCTCTGGTGCCTGGAGCCCGCACTCCAGGCGGGGCGCCCTCTGGTGGTGGTGGGCCAGCAGTACCTCCTCTTCAGCGGCCCACACAACAGGACCCCCCCCTCAACGGGCGCCTCCTGGCGCCCGACCGGGCTTGTCCGGGTGGCGGCGGTAGAAGTCGGCCAGGAGGGCCGGGTCCAGGATGAAGCTCTTCTTCACCCAGGAGCGTTCTTCGGGGCCATACCCCTCCCAGTCCACCAGGTATTGAAAGCCCCGGCCCATCCGTCGGACATCCAGAAGCCGGCGCACAGTCCAAGCTGGCTCGCCATCGATGATCCGGGCAGGAGGTGGCGCCGGACCGGGAGTACAGAGGGGCGAAGTGTGATGCGGTTTGAGTTTTGACACATGGAACACAGGATGGATCCGCAGTGAGGCCGGAAGCTGAAGCCTCACTGCGGCGGGATTGACGATTTTGAGGATCTTGTATGGTCCTATGTATCGATCTTTCAATTTTGGGGAGGCCACTTGCGGTGGAATGTCCTTGGTGGACAACCACACTTCCTGCCCGGGGCGATACGTAGGGGCCGGGGTCCGCCGCCGGTCTGCATGGGTCTTAGCCCTCATCCGGGCCCTCAACAAAGCAGAACGGGCGGCACGCCACACCCGATGGCACTTCCGCAGGTGGGCCTGGACCGAGGGCACACCGACCTCTCCCTCAACCACCGGAAACAATGGGGGCTGATACCCCAAACACACCTCAAAAGGGGAGAGGCCGGTGGCTGACGACACTTGACTGTTGTGGGCGTACTCGATACAGGCCAGATGAGTACTCCAGGCCGCCGGGTGCACGGCTGTCACACAACGTAGTGTCTGCTCCATCTCTTGATTGGCCCGTTCTGCTTGCCCGTTGGTTTGGGGGTGATACCCGGACGAGAGACTGACCGTGGCCCCCAGTTCCCGGCAAAAGCTCCTCCAGACGTGCGAGGAGAACTGGGGACCGCGATCGGAGACGATGTCTGATGGTATCCCATGCAGCCGGACGACGTGGTGGACCAGGAGGTCCGCTGTCTCCTGGGCCATTGGGAGCTTCGGGAGGGCCACGAAGTGGGCCGCCTTGGAGAATCGGTCCACTATCGTGAGGATGACGATGTTTCCCTGGGACGGCGGGAGGCCCGTGACAAAATCCAGGCCGATGTGAGACCAGGGGCGATGAGGTACGGGCAGCGGCTGTAGCAATCCCGAGGACTTGCGGCGGTCGGCTTTGCCCCTGGCGCAGGTGGTACAGGCCTGGATATAATCCCGGACGTCGGTCTCCAGGGATGCCCACCAGAAGCGCTGCCGGACGACTGCCACGGTTCTTCGCAGCCCAGGATGACAGGAGAGCTTAGAACCGTGACAGAAGTCCAGGACCGCAGCCCTTGCTTCTGGTGGGACGTAGAGCCTATTCTTCGGCCCGGTTCCAGGGTCCGGGCTTCATGCCAGGGCCTCCCGGACGGTCTTCTCCACGTCCCAGGTGAGGGTGGCCACGATAGTGGACTCCGGGATGATGGGATCCGGGGGATCCGACGACTCCGTTCTGACTTCGTCTTCATGTACCCGGGACAAAGCATCCGATCTTTGATTTTTGGTCCCGGGACGGTAGGTGATCCGGAAGTCAAAACGGCCGAAGAACAGTGACCAGCGGGCTTGCCTGGGATTCAGCCGCTTGGCGGTCCTGATATACTCCAGGTTCCGGTGGTCAGTGAAAACCGTGAATGGCACGGACGTTCCCTCCAACAGATGTCTCCACTCCTCAAGAGCCTCTTTCACTGCAAGGAGTTCTCGATTGCCGACGTCATAGTTCCGTTCGGCCGGGGTCAACCTGCGGGAAAAATAGGCACACGGGTGAAGGACCTTATCGGTCTTCCCGCTCTGGGACAGCACGGCTCCTATCCCTGAGTCCGAGGCGTCCACTTCAACCACTAACTGGCGACTAGGATCGGGCTGCACCAGAACGGGTGCAGACGAGAAGCGCCGTTTCAACTCCTTGAACGTGGCATCGCAACGATCCGACCAGGTGAAGGGAACTTTTGGCGAGGTCAGGGCTGTCAGGGGGCTAACTACCTGACTGTAGCCCTTAATGAACCTCCTATAGAAATTAGCGAAGCCGAGGAACTGTTGCAGCTTCCTACGGCTTGTGGGTTGGGGCCAGTCTCTCACCGCCGCAACCTTGGCCGGGTCAGGAGCGACGGAGTTGGAGGAGATGATGAACCCCAGGAAGGACAAAGACGTGCGGTGGAACTCACACTTCTCGCCCTTCACAAACAGCCGGTTCTCCAACAACCGCTGTAGGACCTGACGTACATGCTTAACATGGGTCTCAGGGTCCGGAGAAAAGATGAGTATATCGTCTAGGTATACGAAGACGAACCGGTGCAGGAAATCCCGCAAGACATCGTTAACCAACGCTTGGAAAGTCGCGGGAGCGTTTGTGAGACCGAACGGCATGACCAGGTACTCAAAGTGACCTAAGGGGGTGTTAAATGTCGTCTTCCACTCGCCTCCCTTCCGGATCCGAACCAGGTGATACGCATTTCTAAGATCGAGCTTGGTGAAAATACGGGCTCCATGCAGGGGTGTGAACACCGAATCCAACAGGGGCAACGGGTATCGATTGCGAACCGTGATTTCGTTCAGTCCCCTGTAATCAATGCATGGACGAAGTCCGCCGTCTTTTTTACCCACAAAAAAGAAACCTGCACCCATCGGGGAGGTGGAATTCCAGATCAACCCGGCGGCTAACGAGTCCCGGATGTAGGTCTCCATTGATTCGCGCTCAGGCCGTGAGAGGTTGTACAGCCTGCTGGACGGGAACTCACTGCCCGGAACCAAATCAATGGCACAATCATAAGGACAGTGGGGGGGAAGGGTGAGCGCCAGATCCTTGTTGAACACGTCGACAAGGTCATGGTACTCCACCGGCACCGTCCCCAGATTGGGCGGGACTCTGACCTCCTCCTTAGCCTGGGAGCCGGGAGGAACCGAGGAACCTAAACACCCCCGATGGCAGGTCTCGCTCCACTGTACTACTACCCCGGACGGCCAATCGATCCGGGGATTGTGTTTCAACATCCAGGGGAACCCTAAAACCACTCGGGAGGTAGCAGGAGTCACAAAAAACTCGATCTCCTCCCGGTGATTTCCGGACACCACCAGAGTTACAGGTGGTGTCTTATGCGTGATTGGATGGAGTAGGGAGCCATCTAGTGCTCGAACCTGCACAGGCGAGGTAAGCCCCACCAGAGGGAGCCCTATCTCCCTGGCCCATCTGCTGTCCAACAGATTCCCCTCCGAGCCCGTGTCCACCAGTGCTGGGGCCTTCAGGGTTGAGTCCTCATAAAGGATCGTAACTGGGAGTCGTGTGGCGATGTGGGTGTGTCACCAACGCCCGCCCCTAGAGACTGGGCTAGGGGTGGGCGTTGGTGTTTAACCGCTCGGGGCAGTCTCTCACTTGGTGCTCTATCGAGCCACAAACAAACGTACTCCATGGGCCCGCCTCCTCTGTGCATCTGGTGCCCTAAATGTTGCCCTGCTCGTGTCCATAGCTTCGTCAGCAGGGGGAGCTGTAGCCACACGGAGCGCAGGGGCCGTGGAGCGTGGGGAAGGCGGAGCGCGGTCGGAACCGGAAGGGAGAGGGACGGCGCGTGCCCGGCCACGCCCTTCGTCTCGTTCCCGCCGACGTTCTTCTAACCGGTTGTCTAACCGTATGACAAGATCGATGAGCCCATCTAAATCCCGCGGTTCGTCCTTAGCCACCAGGTGCTCCTTAAGAACCAATGACAGTCCGTTTACAAAGGCGGCGCGGAGGGCAGTGCTATTCCAGCCGGACCTCGCAGCCGCGATACGGAAGTCGACTGCATAGGCAGCTGCGCTCCGACGCCCCTGTCTCATTGACAGTAGCACCGCTGAAGCGGTTTCTCCTCTATTAGGGTGATCGAACACGGTTCTGAACTCCCTCACAAACCCATCATATGTCTGAAGGAGCCGTGAATTCTGCTCCCAGAGCGCTGTAGCCCAAGCGCGTGCCTTGCCGCGAAGCAGGTTTATTACATAAGCTACCTTGCTAGCATCGGTCGCGTACATAACAGGACGTTGTGCGAAGATGAGCGAACACTGCATAAGGAAATCCGCGCACGTCTCTGCACAACCTCCGTACGGCTCTGGAGGGCTTATGTATGCTTCCGGGGAAGGTGGGGGGGGGTCGTTGAACGACCTGTGGAACGTCAATATTATGCACAGGGTCGACAGGAGGGGGAGCTGCAGCAGCGCCCTGGGGGCGCGCCTCCACCTGCGCGGCGAGAGCCTCCACCCTGCGGTTAAGGAGGACGTTCTGCTCAGTCATAAGATCCAACCGAGCCGTGAAAGTAGTGAGAATCCGCTGCAACTCCCCGATCACTCCTCCTGCGGGCGCCTGTGCGCCCTGTTCTTCCATTGGCCATTCAACAGCCTGTTGACGCCCCTCGGGATCCATGACGTTGGCCGAGATATCCTGTTGGGGAAAGTGAGGAACACGGACCCACAACAGGGGGCGCAAATGAACGGACAATGAAGAAAGTCAAATAACAAGGCTTTACTGTTGTGAACACGCACAACAAACACAACAGATCACAATGTGGAAATAAACCAATTCCAATGGTGTCGTGTGGGCAGGCTCGACAATAGGAGACATCTGTCCGAGTCGAACCGGAACCACCCGATTTCCTCTGCCACCGAACCCCGGGAATACTGGAGCCGCCAAGTCCCGAACTCCCAGGTGGCCACTGCCTCCGCTCGTCGGATCCGGTACTGCTGGCGAGGAACAGAAACAGTCAGATGTGGGTGCGGCTGCACCCAGCAACACGTAGGGTGGAAACACCACCTCCACCTCTAATCAAAAACAACACTGCAGTGTAGGAATATGGGTACTTATCCGATATATGTCCAATACAGTCTTCAGCTGTCTTAGGCACAAGCAATAAAGTGTTATTCCTCTGAAATGAAGCGACTGGCTGAGTATGTTACCTCCTTAGTAGAGCGATATCTCGGCAATGAGGTGGAGATGCCGTCCAGCTGATATACCCCTCCGCTGATGGATGTCAGCTGTCTCAGTTGATAGGTGACGGCTGTCACCTTGGCTGCTCCTGTGAGGTGGCAGCGCCCTCTGGTGCCTGGAGCCCGCACTCCAGGTGGGGCGCCCTCTGGTGGTGGTGGGCCAGCAGTACCTCCTCTTCAGCGGCCCACACAACAATCATTGTGTAAAGGATCTTACCATGTGGGCTCAGGAACACTTCAGAAAACCACTGTCAGTTAACACATTTCATCTCTACATCTTCAAGTGCAAGTTAAAAGTGAAGTCATAAGTGAAAGTCATACATCAACAACATCCAGAAACGCCACCGCTTCTCTGGGCGTGACCTTATTTGAAATGGACAGACGCAAAGTGGAAAAGTGTGCTGTGGTCTGATGAGTCCACATTTCAAATTGTTTTTGGAAATCATGGACGTCGTGTCCTCCAGACAAAAGAGGAAAAACACCATCCAGATTGTTACCAGCGCTAAGTTCAAAAGCCAGCATGTGTGATGGTATGGGGGTGTGTTAGTGCCCATAGCATGGGCATCTTACACATCTGTGATGGCACCATCAATGCTGAAAGGTACAATCAGGGTTTGGAGCAACACATGCTGCCGTCCAAGCAACGTCTTTTTCAGGGACGTCCCTGTTATTTCAGCAAGATAATGCCAAGTCACATTCTGCACGTGTTACAACAGCATGGCTTCGTAGTAAAAGAGTGCAGGTACTAGTCTGGCCTGCCTGCAGTCCAGACCTGTCGCCCATTGAAAATGTGTGGCACATTATTAAGCACAAAATATGACAAAGGAGACCCCGGACTGTTGAACAACTGAAGTCGTACATCAAGCAAGAATGGGAAAGAATTCCACCTACAAAGCTTCAACAATTAGTGTCCTCATTTCCCAAACGCTTACTGAGTGTTGTTAGAAGGGTGGTGTAACACAGTGGTAAACATACCACTGTCCCAGCTTTTTTGTGCAAATATTTGCACAAAAACAATAAAGTTTATCAGTTTAAACATTAAATATCTTGTCTTTGTGGTGTATTCAATTGAATATAGGTTGAAGAGGATTTGCAAATCATTGTATTCTGTTTTTATTTACATTTTACACAATGTCCCAGCTTCATTGGAATTGGGGTTGTACTCTCCAACAGTCGCAACACAGTGAGATAGTGCCCTAAAAAGGAGAATGAAGCCACCAAGACACCCGGCCAAGTCTGGAAGAATTATCCTCTTCTATGGATGCACTCGGAAAAATTGTGCATAGTACAGTGTTTGTCTGCTGCAACATTTTATCACAGAGACAATAAAGTATAACTAATCTTATCAGCTACAGTTTCATGGTAAAATGGACCGCAATGGACTGTCTTCAAAAGATGACGTGAACTTTCAGATGTAATTTGACAAAAGGGACGTGTGAAACTCAAGCTTAGTTTGATCTGTTTCTTGCATGAAAACTGTTTCTGTTCCCTCCCCGGATTTATCTAAAGAAATCTGTCTGTTGATTGTATGAGTAATAATAATGTAATGATTGTGCTATAGAGGATAGGTTGCATCACGTCTGTGTGGTTTTATTTTCCTTTGAAGAACATTTCATTTACAGAGATAACAGCATATTCACTCTGCTCCATCATTACATGACATCATCCACATACAGTCAGAGAGTGCGTCCTGACAAAAGCTTTTCTCTTCTCCTGTTGTTGGTTTGGATATCTGTATGGAATCACTCCAGCCTGCTAACCAAGACTGTGAATCATCTCAGAGAGGGGATGAGTGCCTGCTGATTTTGGGCTGTGTTGTGATTGCTGGTGCAGGTCAGGTCGACTGAGTGAAAATCAGATGAGTGTCATTGAAAATCCAGCCAGGTTATCATAAGAATACATGAATCACTGTCTGTTTTTAGAGATGCAGAGAGAGCGAGACAGAGAGAGAGCATGAAAGAGAAAGAATCTGCTCCTGAACTCTGACTTCCTGTTATCTTCTTTCCTCTCTCACTTGTTCTTTTTGTCTGGTTCATTCTTTGCCTTTTCTCTTTTCATCTGCTTCTCATTTTTATGTTTATGCAACTCGTATTTAAATTGTAACATTGGGTACATTCACAATACTAACTGAAGTGATCTGATTGAGATTATTTCTCAGATTTAATTTTAATCTGGATGTTTCACCCTCACATTAACACCCCATTTACACTGAGTCCACAACCGAGTTGTGATCAACAAACGGTCACTCTCACTGACTCCCACTGGTGTTGCAGTGGGAGTCAGTGATCTCTCTTGGCTGTCATCACTCTCCATCGGTCTCCAACAGGTGTGTGAGTGTATTGAACTATTTCAAACACTCACACAAGTTGTGCAACCAGTTAACAGATACATGGGTCTCATAATCAGTCTTGATAAACTCTCACATGTCTCAACTCACTCTCAACTTGATCCTGTGGGCCGTAATGGACTCTCAATTGACTCTGCAATTGGGTTGCGCAATTTAGTCTCAATGCAAGCTTGGTCTAAACACAAATAACAGATCACAACAAAGACCAGCCAAGACTTGTGAGAGGTGACAAAATGTCATGATCTTGTAGGTCTTATATAGGTCTCATGTAATGTCCTGTTTACAGTGTAAGCAGGACAAACAGCCACTGATAAAAGTCAGATCTTTGTGAATGTATTTCAGTTAGAAGAATGTGATGTTCAGTAATGGGAAGGGTGCACTAGTCCCAAGGTTCAGTAGTTCGAACGGTCCACTAGTCTGTGTATATATTACTCTAAATTAAGCCAAACATCACAATTCACAGACACCCGTGAAGGTTGGATAATTGCCATTTGAATTAAATGCCAAAGTCTTAATTACAGAATATTGTGCATGACGTGTGGTGCGTCTTTATAACCAGCAAAGTTAAAAACAAAGTGATGTGTTTTTTTTTTATATTAAAGTAACTTCACTCTCACATCACAGATGAACGAAATGTCTTTTTAGTTGAAACGAAAAGCACATGTAAGTATACAGCTAGTAGTGCAGCTCACTGAAACGCCATCAAAATTTTCCAGGATTATTAACTGAACGCTAGGTCTGTATGGAAAAATATCAGACCGAGGTGCACATGGTCTGTACAGAAAAGACCGAGGTCGGATATTCCCGTACAGACTGAGCAAGCGAGGTTATTAAGTTTTTTATTACATGGCTGTTCGGAGCTGTGTTTTCATCTTGTTGGTCTTCATTTTGCATGTCCACTTTGAGCTCGTTTGCTGTTAATTCCTCCAATTCAAACTTGTCAGTGTGATAAAATTCACTCAGAGCATGGTCCTCTTTGTCGCTCATAGTTTCTTTTTTTACTTTTTGTTTTCAAATCAAATCAAATCAACTTTATTTATAAAGCACTTTAAAAAAAACAGCTGCAGCTGAAACAAAGTGCTGTACACAAATGGACATAAAAGACAAAAAACCACAAAGTACAAATAAAAAACAAGCCCCCATCAAAAAAAGAAATTCAACTAAAACAAGTAAAAACAGTTAAAAAACCCCAAAACAGATCAAGAATCTCATTCTGGGTTAAAAGCCAGTACATAAAAGTGGGTTTTAAGATTAGTTTTAAAACAGAAAATGAAGAGGGCCTGCCTGATGTGGAGCGGTAATCGTTCCACATCTTTGGAGCCACAACAGAAAAAGCTCGGTCCCCTATGAGCATACGCTTGCACCTTGGCACTTCCAGGAGGAGATGATCAGCTGACTGATGGTGGCGAGCAGGGGCGTAAAGATGAAGCAGCTCAGAGAGGTAGGGCGGGGCAAGGCCATTTAAAGATTTAAAAACAAATAAAAGAATCTTAAAATGAATTCTAAAATGCACAGGCAGCAGGTGGAGGGAGGCCAGGATATGTGTAATGTGCTCCCTCTTACGTGCACCAGTTAGCAGATGGGCGGCAGCATTCTGAACTAGCTGGAGACGTGCAAGGGAGGACTGGCTAATTCAAATCAAATCAAAACAAATCAATTTTATTTATATAGCGCCAAATCACAACAAACAGTCGCCCCAAGGTGCTTTATATTGTAAGGCAAAAGCCATACAATAATTACAGAAAAACCCCAACGGTCAAAACGACCTCCTATGAGCAAGCACTTGGTGACAGTGGGAAGGAAAACTCCCTTTTAACAGGAAGAAACCTCCAGCAGAACCAGGCTCAGGGAGGGGCAGTCTTCTGCTGGGACTGGTTGGGGCTGAGGGGAGAGAATCAGGAAAAAAGACATGCTGTGGAGGGGAGCAGAGATCAATCACCAATGATTAAAAGCAGAGTGGTACATACAGATGAAAAACATTTTCGTCCTGGTCGCAGCACACTGGACCAGCTCTACACGCTCCATTGGGTGCTCGAGGGTTCACGGGAGTTCGCCCAACCACTCCATATGTGTTTTGTGGATCTGGAGAAGGCGTCGACTGTGTCCCTCAGGGCACCCTGTGGGGAGTGCTCTCCGGGAGTACGGGGTCCGGGGGTCCTTTGCTAAGGGCTATCCGGTCGCTGTACGACCGCAGCAGGAGCTTGGTTCGCATTGCCGGTAGTAAGTCAAACCTGTTTCCAGTGCACGTTGGCCTCTGCCAGGGCTGCCCTTTGTCACCGGTTCTGTTCATTATTTTTATGGACAAAATTTCTAGGCGCAGCCAGGGTGTAGAGGGGGTCTGGTTTGGGAACCACAGAATCTCGTCTCTGCTGTTTGTGGACGATGTGGTTCTGTTGGCTTCGTCAAATCAGGACCTTCAGCGTGCACTGGGATGGTTTGCAGCCAAGTGTGAGGCATCCGGGATGAAAATCAGCACCTCCAAATCTGAGGCCATGGTTCTTGACCGGAAAAAGGTGCTTTGTCCTCTTCAGGTTGGTGGAGTGTTTTTAATTAACTGAAGGCTTTTCAGGGAACCTTTAGGACAACCTGATAATAATGAATCACAATAGTCCAGCCTAGAAGAAATAAATGCATGAATTAGCTTTTCAGCATCACTCTGAGACAAGACCTTTCTAATTTTAGAGATATTGCGCAAATGCAAAAAAGCAGTCCTACATATTTGCTTAATATGCGCATTGAAGGACATATCCTGATCAAAAATGACTCCAAGATTTCTCACAGTATTACTGGAGGCCAGGGTAATGCCATCCAGAGTAAGGATCTGGTTAGACACCATGTTTCTAAGATTTGTGGGGCCAAGTACAATAACTTCAGTTTTATCTGAATTTAAAAGCAGGAAATTAGATGAATGAAAATTTAAGCAATGCTTTCTAATAATACTGCCTAAGGGAAGCATGTATAAAGTGAATAAAATCGGTCCTAGCACAGAACCTTGTGGAACTCCATAATTAACCTTAGTCTGTGAAGAAGACTCCCCATTTACATGAACAAATTGTATCTATTAGATAAATAGATTCAAACCACTGCAGCGCAGTGCCTTTAATACCTATGGCATGCTCTAATCTCTGTAATAAAATTTTATGGTCAACAGTATCAAAAGCTGCACTGAGGTCTAACAGGACGAGCACAGAGATGAGTCCACTGTCTGAAGCCATAAGAAGATCATTTGTAACCTTCACTAATGCTGTTTCTGTACTATGATGAATCTGAAACCTGACTGAAACTCTTCAAATAGACCATTCCTCTGCAGATGATCAGTTAGCTGTTTTACAACTACCCTTTCAAGAATTTTTGAGAGAAAAGGAAGGTTGGAGATTGGCCTATAATTAGCTAAGATAGCTGGGTCAAGTGATGGCTTTTTAAGTAATGGTTTAATTACTGCCACCTTAAAAGCCTGTGGTACATAGCCAACTAATAAAGATAGATTGATTCATATTAAGATCGAAGCATTAATTAATGGTAGGGCTTCCTTGAGCAGCCTGGTAGGAATGGGGTCTAATAGACATGTTGATGGTTTGGAGGAAGTGACTAATGAAAGTAACTCAGACAGAACAATCGGAGAGAAAGAGTCTAACCAAATACCAGCATTACTGAAAGCAGTCGAACATAAAGATATGTCTTTGGGATGGTTATGAATAATTTTTTCTCTAATAGTTAAAATTTTATTTGCAAAGAAAGTCATGAAGTTGTTACTAGTTAAAGTTAAAGGAATACTCGGCTCAATAGAGCTCTGACTCTTTGTCAGCCTGGCTACAGTGCTGAAAAGAAACCTGGGGTTGTTCTTATTTTCTTCAATTAATGATGAATAGTAAGATGTCCTAGCTTCATGGAAGGCTTTTTTATAGAGCAACAGACTCTTTTTCCAGGCTAAATGAAGATCTTCTAAATTAGTGAGACGCCATTTCCTCTCCAGCTTACGGGTTATCTGCTTTAAGCTGCGAGTTTGTGGGTTATACCACGGAGTCAGGCACTTCTGATTTAAAGCTCTCTTTTTCAGAGGAGCTACAGCATCCAAAGTTGTCTTCAATGAGGATGTAAAACTATTGACGAGATACTCTATCTCACTTACAGAGTTTAGGCAGCTACTCTGCACTGTGTTGGTATATGGCACTTCTGATTTAAGGCTCTGTTTTTCAGAGGAGCTAATTCCATAAAAAAGTGCATTACAGTAATCCAGCCGGGAGGTAATAAAAGCATGGATTGCTGTTTCAAAGTGCTGATGTGCAAGAAAAGGCTTAACCTTAGTTTTGTTTTATTTTGTGCCGTGCAAAGTGTAAATAAAGTTGCAAAAGTGATGATCCAGACCGATTGTCATGGTAATGGTCTGATATGGGAAAATACCAGGCCGGAAATCAGCCAATCAGAGCGTGCGTACTATCATAGCCATGTAATAGATTCATTTATTGACCTGAACCTTCGGCCTAGTGAGATGTTCCCATCAGTAACGGAGCGGTTGATGATTGGCCTTGAGCTTGAAACTGAGCCCGAATTGCTCCAAGCAGCAACTGACACCATGAATGATTGAATGTGACGCATCTTTGTAAAGTGCAAAGAGCATCAGTATGAAAACAGGAAGGTGCTCTTTGATTGGATATGTTATGAAAACATTAATTTATATGATTCTGGATCTGATGGATTCAGATCCCAAATTTAATTAAACATTCCTCTGACCCAAAGCTCACCTTTTTATTTTCACCCTAGGCCAGAATATGGCAATCGGTTATTGCGAAGGCCTTGCATCTGTCCATCCATCTGTCTGTCTGTTTGTCCATCTGTCTGTGCTCAGCATAAATCCAGTCATATTACTGCCAAGATCCTCAAATTCACAGGGAACATTCTTGGGACACAGACCTTGGACATGTTCAAAGATGGCTAACCTTGACCTATTGTTGTGAAAGTGTCGGTACACGGACCCACAACAGGGGGCGCAATGAACGGACAATGGAGAAAGGTAAAGAACAAGTTTTACTGTTGTGAGATGAGCACAACTAATACAACAATTAACAATTTGGAGGTGTAAGCCGAAATCTGCTGGTGTCGTGTGGGCAGGCCCGAAGGTAGGAGACGTCCGTCCTAGTCGAACCGGAACCACCCAGATCTCCTCTGCCACCGAAACCCAGAAGTACTGGAACCGCCAAGTCCCGAATTCCCAGGTGGCCACTGCCTTCGCTCGTCGGATCCGGTACTGCTGGCGGAAAAGAGAACAAACACACAGGTAGGGATGCGACCGCACCCAGTAGATGGAGAGGGGCGAAGCCGCCTCCACCTCTTGTTACACTGAAGCAGGAAAGGGGAGTACTTATCCAAACACTTGGTCTCCAATAGTCCGCTGTCCTGAAAAGCTTATCAAGTATTGTCAAGAACACAGAATATGCTGCAGAGGTGATTACCTTAAACTCAAGGCGATATCTCGGCACTGAGGTGGAGACGCTGTCCTGCTGATATACCTCCGTGCTGAGTGCAGTCAGCTGTGTCCGGTAATGGGTGACAGCTGTCACCCTGGCGGCTCTCATCAGGCGGCAGCGCCCTCTGGTGCCTGGAGCCCGCACTCCAGGCAGGGCGCCCTCTGGTGGTGGTGGGCCAGCAGTACCTCCTCTTCAGCGGCCCACACAACACCTATTTTAAGAGATCAAAAGTTCACATTCTGTTTCCTGTTTGTTATGCTCCTGTTACCCTCGGCTGAGGGCATTTTAGCATTGCGTTATATTTTTTTAACCTGTTAAAGTTTGAGATATCTTGCTAACAGGCAAACAAACAGTAATGAAAACACAATCTCCTTTGTGGAGATAATAAGAAGGGGCACTTGGAGTGTAACACCAGCATCTTATATGGTTGACCTTAATATGATATACTGTATGTACAACCACAATTCCAATGAAGTTGGGACATTGTGAAAAAATGTAAATAAAAACAGAATACAATGATTTGCAAATCCTTTTCAGACTATATTCAATTGAATACACCACAAAAACAAGATATTTAATGTTCAAACTGATAAACTTTATTGTTTTTGTGCAAATATTTGCTCATTTTGAAATGGATGCCTGCAACACGTTTCATAAAAGCTTGGACAGTGGTATGTTCACCACTATGTTACATCACCTTTCCTTCTAACAACACTCAATAAGCATTTGGGAACTGAGGACACTAATTGCTGAAGCTTTATAGGTGAAATTCTTTCCCATTCTTGCTTGATGTACAACTTCAGTTGTTTAACAGTCTGGGATCTCCGTTGTTGCATTTTGCGCTTCATAACATGCCACACATTTTCAATGGGCGACAGGTCTGAATTGCAGACAGGCCAGTTTAGTACCCGCACTCTTTTACTACGAAGCCACGCTGTTGTATTACATGCAGAACGTGGCTTGGCATTGTCTTGCTGAAATAAGCAGGGACGTCCCTGAAAAAGATGTTGCTTGGATGGCAGCATGTGTTGCTCCAAAACCTAGATGTACCTTTCAGCATTGATGTGCCATCACAGATGTGTAAGTTGCCCATGTCATGGGCACTAACACGCCCCCATACCATCACAGATGCTGGCTTTTGAACTTTGCTCTGGTAACAATTTGGATGGTCTTTTTCCTCTTTTCTCCAGAGGACACGACGTCCATGATTTCCAAAAACAATCTGACATATGGACTCATCAGACCACAGCACACTTTTCCACTTTGCGTCTGTCCATTTCAAATGAGCTCGGGCCCAGAGAAGGCGGCGGCATTTCTGGTTGTTGTTGATGTATGGCTTTCACTTTGCATGGTAGAGTTTTAATTTGCACTTGTAGATGTAGTAATGAACTGTGTTAAATGGTTTTCTGAAGTGTTTCTGAGCCCACGCAGTAAGATCCTTTACACAATGATGTTGGTTTTTAATGCACTGCTGCCTGAGGGATCGAAGGTCACGGGCATTCAGTGTTGGTTTTCGGCCTTGCCGCTTACATGTAAAAAGTTCTCTTGATTCTCTGAATCTTCTGATTATATTATGGACTGTAGATAATGGAATCCCTAAATTCCTTGCAACTGAACATTGAGAAACATTATTCTTAAACTGTTGGACTATTTTTTCACACAGTTGTTCACAAAGTGGTGATCCTTGCCTCATCTTTGCTTGTGAACGGCTGAGCCTTTTGGGGATGCTGCTTTTATACCCAATCATGATACTCACCTGTTTCCAATTAGGTGTTCTTTGAGCATTCATCAACTTTCCCAGTCTTTTGTTGCCCCGTCCCAACTTTTTTGAAACATGTTGCAGGCATTCATTTCAAAATGAACAAATATTTGCACAAAAACAACAAAGTTTATCAATTTGAACATTAAATATCTTGTCTTTGTGGTGTATTCAATTGAATATAGGTTGAAGAGGATTTGCATATCATTATATTCTGTTTTTATTTACATTTTACACAATGTCCTAACTTCATTGGAATTGGGGTTGTACAACTGAAACAGTAATTATACATCAGAATTGAATGAAACTTGACATTTCTGTATGACATTAATATCTCTGTCATACTAGAGGCCGAATGAGCCTGAATACCACCTGAATGGAAATTCGGATGTGTCGAGGTGCATTCCAAACAGTCAGGCGCAGTTGTGCGGCCAGCCCGAATGTTAAGCACATGGACCCAACTGTTGAGGTGCATTTGAGGTGGAAATCTAATAATAATAATAATAATAATAATAATAATTTATTAATTTACATAGCGCCAAATCACGAGTAATCGCCTCAAGGTGCTTCACAAACATTTAAAAGCAGAATAAAATGAAATAAGATTAAAACACAATAAAAAAAATTTCACCATAAAAAGGTAAAAGAAATAAAATAAATAAATTTAAAAAAGACACACAATCATATAAAATACTAATGATAAAACAGGGAGAACAAATGTGTCTTCAGCCTAGCTTTAAAAGTCTCCACAGAGTCCGACTGTCGTATCAGCGCAGGCAGAGCTGGGGTGCGGTGATAAAAGCTCTGTAACCCGCTGACTTTTCTTCACCCTCGGGACACACAATAGTCCTGCACCCTGTGAACGCAGAGCCCTAGCCGGCACATAGACTCAACCAGGCCGGCCAGATAGGAGGGTGCCAGTCCGTGAACAATTTTATAGGCCATAGTAATACTTAAAATCCGATCTCAAAGAGACCGGAAGCCACTGAAGGGATGCCAGAACCGGCGTAATATGGTCAAACCTTCTGCTTCGTGTCAGAAGTCTGGCAGCAGCATTTTGAACCAGATGAAGACCCCTGATGCTGGACTGTGGTAAACCAGAAAACAAAGCATTACAATAGTCCAATCTAGAAGAAACAAAAGCATGAATCAGAGTCTCGGCATCAGCCATAGACAGGATGGGACGAATCTTTGCTATATTTCTTAGATGAAAGAAAGCAGTCCTTGTAATGTCCCTAATGTGGAGGTCAAAGGACAACGTAGGATCAAAAATTACCCCAAGGTAAATATATTGAACAGTAGTCATGGTGGACTCTAACTGCATTCTGACTGTGTTCTAAATATTCGCACAGCGTCAAAACAGCATTCGAATCAGTCTCATAGTTTTGGAGGGAAATTCGCCATGGACTGGCATGTGAACTCCTGCTGGCATGTCCCGATTGTGGCAGGATGAGCTGGACTTCACCCCGGTGCATCCCGTTTGGGGTGCAAAAATGAAGTGTCGTAATGTGCAATTGCAATGTGCAATTGTAATGTGCATATGTGTCTGTGGCACGCAATCATTATGTGCACCAGATGTGAACATTACACAGTCACACTGAAAATGCTGTGTGTCACTGCGAGTCAAGCGTCTCAGAGCCACGGAGCCTGCCACACGTGGCTAAACGGGTTGTTACATCCATCATATGCATGTTATTATAGATACATTGACATCCTCACTTACGGGTTACATAAAGTATCTGTAATAATTAGCTTGACATGACTGTAACACCCTGGTCAAATGCGCTGCAGGCAGTGCATCACAGAGCCACACTGTGAGCTGTCACGTCAGCTGAATGATCGGCAGCACTGTGTGAACGCAAATAACAGCTGATCGTAATGCTGTGCGTGCGTGAGGCTGAATTGAATGATCACTCAACTGCATGTGTTTACTCATATCAGTTGACAGCGTTTTTGCACGTGCGTGTGGCTGGATCATTTGATCGCTTTGGTGCTCCTGCGTGGGCTCACATCATCTGATCACTTCGGTGTGCGTGAGCCTGTTGGGGTGGGTCGGGGCACAATTGAGGTTTCAGACAGCATTCGTACGCATTTCTTATTCCCTCACAGATGTGGAACAATTGTGTTTTGTTTCACATTCAGCTTCATTCATGCGCATTCTTGCTAACTGTGACAGGGCACTAAAACTTGCTCTTGAAATTCCATAACTTTAACCTGACCTGCATCAGACCTTTGAGAGGGAGCTCACTCTCAAATTCCCAAATGAATGTATGAACATGGTATGTAAGTCCAGACCGAGACCAGTCACCTGCAGCACTTTAAAAGATAAGATAAAAACTGTTCTCTCTCAAACCTGCTTGTGTGATACAGCTGTTGTGCATTCTGTCTGTGTGCTCTGATGCGGATGGAGCGCGTTTTACTATTTTGTTGAGGTTGGAGTGTGTGATTATTGTTTGTAATGTGTTTTTGTAATAAAGCACATGCAGTTATGGATGTTTTTGTTCCAGAGCCACTATGAAGGCATAATAATTTATTGTCTTACCTTGGTTCAGAAACTCATTTAAACAGACGTACTGTCATATTATTGCCAAATGCTGACCCATGATGCAGTGACATGTTAGAGACTTTTGAATCATGAGACTTAACAAAACACATATGTTCATTGTCATCAGCATGTTCTTTGTGCAACAGATGCATAAATCATATACAGTGGAACACTCACAGCAGAAACAAAAGTTTCCTATTATATTTGACAGTGATTCAATTTGCATACAAACAACAGAGAATTTGTACAGAAAACATAGGAGCTTCGATAAACCTTTGCATACATATTTTTTTATACACCTGGCGTTAACACTTTCATAGCCAGTTTTCCAATATCTTCACAACTCACACTTTGGGAACCATAAACATGGATGTTCAGTGTAATGTACAATAGTCTCATAAAATTGTAAAAAACAGCTTGTTCTTTGTATTATTAAAACATATTTTGTCCAAGTGGCACAGGTTGTAACCTGTAAATCATAATGCAAAACGCTGGGATCTAAAACATTACATTGAAATGATAGCTGGGAGAGTTTGACTTTACAGCAACAAAATAATGTTACTTTTTCCAGAGCAGAGTCTTCACCTCTGGCCTTCTGCTTCAAGCTTTCAAGATCAGCACACCAGGGTGTATTTGCTTGGATCTCTAAACATCCGTTACAAATTACTGTGCGTGTGCATGCGTGCACATGCGTGCTTGCACTTGCAGACATGCACTGCTAATATATCTGTGTACACATACACAACAGTGTTGTGAAGGGAGGTTCAACATAAATGAGCTGTGAGATAAACAGTGCAGTGAGATCATTGCTAATGCACATTCTAGATCAGAACAGTCACATCACATTTAAATTATAGTCTGGTTTGGTTCCACATCTAAAATTTTTGTCCCCTTGCCAATTTTTCCATCACTACCCTGTTAAAAGAAAGATCAAAATGGCCTAATTATTGTTTCTAACATCAGTGTCTTACTGGCAAAGTGTAAATGTATATCATTTATGACCCCTTCACACATAAGACGCAGAAACCGGAAGAAAATTTGCAAACCAAAACTAAATGGGGAACTGCGAAGCATTACACCTGCTGTCGGGAGGGACACATGGTTGGACAGGCATGCATGATACCGCAGCGACGGATTTGCGCACGCTCATGTTTGGGCGCACGAACTTAGTGCGTGCGCGTGGAAAGTTGCGCACACAGCAGCTGAGCAAAAAATTAATAAAACACCACAATTTATAATACTTTTATAAAGAGCGGAGTTAGCCTCCGCCTACACGTACACCAGGAAGTAATGAAATGACGTGGATTACTGTTCTCTCTTTCATTTTTACACGAATTACCTGATGCGCTCGTCTCATGAAGACATCAGCCTGGCTCCCGTCTCATGAAGAGCAGGCTCCCGTGTCATGAATGAATCCTGCAGTGACACGGCTTTGCAGTGATTCTCAGCATGGCACGATATTCACCAGCATTGCAGTGCACTGACGCGGCGGTCAGCTGAAGCGAGATATGTTTTAATTTATTCCCACGTGAGGACAGCAAGCTGATGTTCACGCTTCACAGTGTAGTTTTGTGATGTCATATTCTACCAGCCACTACAGGTGTTCCCCAGCTGTGACTTGCGAGCACAGTTATTTGAACACCTGCAGGTCACAGGGGGACATGCCCCGTTTGTCCACAGACATATACAGATATACCTGTCCTGACTGTGTGCACTGGCCGGTTCCCATGTGATCATGTCTATACATACATATCAGCATTTCACGCAAGTGTGCCCGCCGCATGCCACATGTTGCAGGGGGTAGTGGGCGATACACACGCATGCCATATGTGTTGAAGGGGGAGCCAACACTCTGGCACGCCACGTGTGTGTTGCTAGGTTACGCCACACTCGTGTGGCACTTAGACACTTTTCACAGACAGCTTGAATGTGGTCGCCCGCTGTCTACTATCATGCCGGGAGCGCGAATAGCCCCGCCTTTTCTAAGTGCCCGGCGAGTGGTGTTAGATGTTCATGTGTGGCACCTGGAATTTGACAGACACCTGCCGAGAGAGGGTCGAATGGGCACTCACAGGGCATTCCCTGTCTTTCGGCCTCTTGTGTGAGCGAATAGTTGTGGTGACAGCTGTACAAGGTGTTAGAGGCGGCTCTGATTTTTCACGAGTGTCATGCAATTCCTCCTACGTGCACCAGTCGGCTTCAATCGTCTTATGTGTGAAGGGGCCCTTACACTTTTCAGTTTTCAGCTATACTACACAAGATCCTACAAGTACAAGTCAAAATAATTTTTAAAAAGCTGTAATATATGGAAAACAAACAAACACAAAAGTGCAGTGATTCTTACATACATTTACGAGGTCTATTAGAAAAGAAACTGACCGTTTTATTTTTTTTAAAAACTATATGGATTTGATTCATATGTTTTTACGTCAGCCAAGCTTGAACCTTCGTGCGCATGCGTGAGTTTTTCCACGCCTGTCGGTGACATCATTCGCCTGTGAGCACGCCTTGTGGGAGGAGTGGTCCAGCCCCCTCGTCGGAATTCCTTTGTCTGAGAAGTTGCTGAGAGACTGGCGCTGTACTTCATCAAAAGTTTTTCAGAAACTGTGAGGCACATCCGAGTGGATACCATTCGAGAAATTAAGCTGGTTTTCGGTGAAAATTTTAACGGCTGATGAGAGATTTTGGATTGTTTCTATCGCTGTAAGGACTTCCCACAGAGCGGGACGTCTCGCAGTGCTCCGAGGCGACGTCATCATCCTGTTTCAAGCTGAAAACCTCCAAATTTAAGCCTCTGTTGACCCAGGACGTCGTGAGAGAACAGAGAACTTTCAGAAGAGGTCGGAATCAGCAGTTTATCCGGACATTCCACTGTTAAAGGAGATTTTTTTAATGAAAGACGTGCGGATGGATTGGTGCATCGGCTCGCAGCCGGCGCGGCGCGCCCGCCACAGGAAAAACACCTCCGTGTTGATAACCATTTGTAAAATCCAGGCGGCTTTTGGTGGCTTTCAGTTGAGTGAGTATCTGAGAAATTGTTAACAGCAGGGCATGTCCAACTTGTCCTTAAGGCTTCCAACGGAGGTGTTTTACCTGTGGCGGGCGCGCTGACCTCACAACATATGAAATATCTTGGGTTCATGCGGTCTGCAATGAAAGACAAGTCAAAATAAATGTAAGAATCACTTGGGGTTTTTTATATATATATTTGTGTATTTCAAAATCAAATCAATTTTATTTATATAGCGTCAAATCACAACAAACAGTTGCCCCAAGGCGCTTTATATTGTAAGGCAAGGCCATACAATAATTACAGAAAAAACCCCAACGGTCAAACGACCCCCTGTGAGCAAGCACTGGTTCATAGTACATTTAGAGTGATTCAGTGATTCGTACATTAAGGTAGTCGCATCTGCTACGTTAAAATCCATATTTGGTAATTGCTTAATTGTTACACCCCTATAAGCCACAAACAAATCTGTGTCAGGATCAAATCAAATCAAATCAAATCAATTTTATTTATATAAGCTTTAGCAAAAAGGGAAAGTTTTAAGCCTAATCTTAAAAGTAGAGAGGGTGTCTGTGTTGTGAAAGTGTAGGTACACGGACCCACAACAGGGGGCGCAATGAACGGACAATGGAGAGAAGTAAAGAACAAGTTTTACTGTTGTGAAAAGAGCACAACTAATACAACAATTAATAATTTGGAGGTGTAAGCCGAAATCTGCTGGTGTCGTGTGGCAGGCTCGAAGGTAGGAGACGTCCGTCTAGTCGAACCGGAACCACCCAGATCTCCTCTGCCACCGAAACCCAGAGTACTGGAACCGCCAAGTCCCGAATTCCCAGGTGGCCACTGCCTTCGCTCGTCGGATCCGGTACTGCTGGCGGGAAAGAGCACAAACACACAGGTAGGGATGCGACCGCACCCAGTAGATGGAGAGGGGCGAAGCCGCCTCCACCTCTTGTTACACAGAAGCAGGAAAGGTGAGTACTTATCCGAGCAAGTTGCTTTCTGTAATCAGCTGTCCTGAAAAGGTTAGCAAGGTTTATCAGAGTCTTTAGTATACGTTTGCAGAGAAGGATTACCTTAAACTCAAGGCGATATCTCGGCACTGAGGTGGAGACGCCGTCCTACTGATATACCTCCGTGCTGAGTGGAACAGCTGTGTCCAGTGATGGGTGACAGCTGTCACCCAGGCTGCTCCCATAAGGTGGCAGCGCCCTCTGGTGCCTGGAGCCCGCACTCCAGGCAGGGCGCCCTCTGGTGGTGGTGGGCCAGCAGTACCTCCTCTTCAGCGGCCCACACAACAGTCTGTCTCCCTGATCCGAATTGGGAGCTGGTCCTCACTGCTCCTAGTGGTTGGATTGTGTCCAACTGTAATTAGGACAAGTTAAATGTAGAGGACAAATTTCGTGTCTTTTTATGCACATTAAAGTTTCAGTTAAAAATGCCTCATGTTTGGAGTGGGACCAAAAGTAATCAAAGCCTGTTCAAAGCCTTGGTTTGAACACAAATATGGCTAGAATCTGGCTAACGCTGGGATCATACAGTTTAACGTCTTCACTATGTCTGTGTGCAAACAGTGTCTTTTTCAGTAGAGCACTCAGTAAAGCAGACAACCTTCCTTCTCTTTGCGCCTTCTCAAACACACACCAACCCAGTCTCACAGCAGTTCGTGGCGGCATTACAAAAAGTACTTTAATATTGGGTTTGTGAGAGGGCCACGAAAATGTGCCACTTTTCATGATGGGGACACAAATTCATTTTGTGACGAGGGCACGAAAGGTGGGGTGAAGGAGGAGGGGGTCCTGGAGGGTTATGGTTAGGGGAGGGTAGAGAGTTACACTATAGTTAGAGTTAGGAGAAGGGGGAGGATTATAAAAAAATGTCATGAAATAGGTCACTTTTCGAGACAGGATGGGGGAGGATGAAAAAAAAATGCGAGACTGGGCTGCACACACACACACACACACACACACACACACACACCACACACACACACACACACACACACACACACCACACACAACACACACACACACACCCTGGGTCATTCACGTCTGCATCAGAAAAACCATCACAGTGGTCGTTACTGCAGAATTTCTGCTGTCTGCAGTGGCAGACTGTAGGTAGTGACGTGAGGCGCGGTCATTTTTCAGTGATAACAACACAGACAATAATTTACTTCACTGAAAGACACCACAGAGTTTTATCATTTTGCAGTGTTCTTAAACAGGAAACCCTGGATCTGATGGCAGCTTAAATAGTTAACTTTTTGTGAGGTTATAAATTTATTCTAATTTGTTTTTATGAAATAACACACAAATTATTCATATTTACCTGTCTGCAGCCAGATGACTCTCTGCACTAACAGCTTTTGCTGTCCATTTGTCCTCCTTGTTAAAGGTAAAATAACATCCAATTTTCCACGTTACTTCAGTAAGCAGCCAGAGTTGAAAATTTTTAACTTTTGATGGCAAATGCCATCATGGTGCCCAACTGCTGTGGTCACAGCCAAAGATGGCAGCTGGATCTGTTATTAAAAACAGACATTGAGAGCTGGATTATTTAACTGCAGAGAATTGCCTGGTTTCAAACAGATAAACATGATTAATTTGTGTGACCATCCCCGGGCATGCGGGGATGGTCTGTTGTCCAGGTGTGGGGTCCTGGACTTGCTGGGGGATTTGGGGTTGGGGGTGGAACTTCGGGGGACCGGGGGGGTTCACTTTCCGGTGCTGCCTGTTGTCTGTGGGCTTCCGGGGGGGTTGGGTCGGGTGCTGGCCTGTGCTCCCTTCGGTTCCTCCCTTGTGGGGCGTGGGTGCGCCTCTGTGCCTCGGGATGGGAGGAGCTGGGCGGTTGGCCGGCCTGCTGGTGGGGGCCCCAGTGCCGCACCATGGGGCTTCTGGTTCTATTGGCAGTGAGGGTGGGGTTGGCATGGGGGGAGAATTGGGCGGCCATCGTTCCTTTTCAGTTGGGTCTGTCTGCTCTGCCATTGGTGGGTTGGGGTCTGGTACCTGGGTGGGGGGATGGTGCCCGTCCATCTGCGGCTCCCTGGCCCCCCTGTTGGTTTGTTCGTCCCTGGGCCTCCGGTGCTCCTCTGGGGCTGCCCGCCTCCCCCCATCTTGTGGTTTCCCTGGCACCTCCGCCGGAACTGGGGTTGGGCTGGGGGCCTGCTGGGGCCGGTGTATGTGGCCTGCTCCCTGCACCATGCCTCTCCTTCCGCCTGCTGCTTGGGGTTGGGCCTCACATGTCACACCCTTTTAATGCACTTCACCAGATTAGTACCTGCACGCACATCATATTAGGTTGTAAGTAGCACATTATAGGGTTCATAGAGTTTTGCGGTCAGGTGTTGGGAATGGGTTTGCAGGGCAGTCTGTGGCACAGCTGTGTGCTGTAGCCCTCCACTGCTGGCTGCGCTGGGGGGGCTTGGGTGTCGTGGGGGCCTCGTGCTTCCTGGCCCCAAGGTTGGGCTTCGCCTCTTGTCTGGCCTGTCCTGTGCCCTTCCGCTGCCCTTTTCTCCTGGTTTCTCCTGGGGCCCCGCATCCTGGGCCCATTGCCGTCGTCGTTCGCAGCCAGCCATATGGCTTCGACGTGCCGGAGTGGTCTATGTCATATGGTAAGGTTCTGTACTTTAGTCCACCGTAGTGATTGGATATTTAGCTGTGATCTGGGTCTGTGTGTGGATGGTTGCGTGTTTGTGGCCGTCACCACAATTCGGTTTTGGGTGCTCTCAAGGGGATTAACACTGTGGTGTCCTAGATTAGGGTATGGGCGCTCACTAATTAGACAACAGACTGTTGCTGTCAGTGTTTGTTCATGTGTGGTTGTTTGTCCTGGTAGGTTGAGGCCCAGTTTCCTTGGTGCCTCACTTCACAGTTATTGCCTTCACCACTTGTCGTTTGTTCGTGTCTGTCTTCTTGTTGTTTTTGGTGGTCGTCCCTTCCTCATAGAAGTTGTCGGTTGGCTTTGAGTAGGATGTTGAAGGCTGATCGGGAAGAGCGGATGGGGGTCTCACACACACACACACACACACCATGTTCACTCACATACTACATACCTTCTGTCTTGCAAGAATAAATTGCATATATGTGTATTAATGTTCATAAATGGGTCTGCCAGTGTGGCATTTACCATTACTATATATGCAGATTGGGGGGGGGTTAGTGCGATATTTCAGAAAGGCATGAATTTAGAATAATTTTAGAATATTATGAAATAATTTTAGAGCTGAGGTTTCCTGCTTTAACAGAGCACCATGCAAAGTGTTCAAACTCTTATAACACAGACAACAACCAATTATTGTCTGTGCCATTATCATTGAAAAATGACGATGCCTCACATTATTATCTGCAGTCTGCTGCTGTAGATGAGAGAAATTGTACTATAATAACATATGCAATGCAGCATAAGTCCAGATATACACACGGCTTGAATTCACCTTGTGCCGGATTGAGTTTGAACGTGTGTGTAGGATGAGCCAGATTTGAAAAAGCAAAGGCTATTCACCCAACCTCTGAGCAGATAAGTCATAGATTGAACATTACAAGCTCAACCGTTGGGCAGATAAATATAATGTCTTACCTTATTCGCCCAACCATGATCATGTATTTGCATCTAAACTACATTTTTACACCACTTTTTTAAGGCTCTATTGCGGCGTGAAAAGCAGCGTATGTTTAACACATTTAACGGCGCCGTCTTTAATTACTGCGAAAACACCGCAATGGATGAAAGCAAACAAGCTTCATAAGTATTTTGAATGGAAGCCTGTTAATGACAATGAAACAGTTTTTGAACAAAATGCTGCTTGTTGCCTGTAAGATGGTGTTAGTTTGACACAGTTCCCTGGGTGTGATGAGCCAAACAGAATCGCTTTAGATCACAGCCCCTCTGCGGGCTGTGGACCCTCCCGCATCCGTCGAGAAATCCGCCTTTTTTTGCCCACATTGAAACCGGAAGTGAACTTATAAGCGTGCTCATTGGTCGGTTGTGGTTGGGCGTATATGCTTGTGTATTTACTTTATTGAACCACCGGTTGGGCGTATAGCCACTCCGATTTGAAAAACCAGTCTGAATGCTCTCCAGCTATAAAGCAATCCGAATTAAATCTGGCTCAAACCAGATTGCCAACCCCAGTCTGAAGGGGAGATTGTGGGAGCACCAGCACTTCCTGTAACAACTTACATACCTCTGTGTGAATCATGCATTAGGATCTGGATTTAGTATTTACCTCTTTAGGAGTGAGGTATGAGAATCCCTGTCTGTGTAAACTTACTCGTAAAATGATTAATGATGAGTCGCCCCACAAATGGTACTGATTATAAAGTGTTTAAAACCCTAATAAACCTTTAGAAATAAGTCATAGTTTTGACTCGCATTCATTAGATATGTGATGTCAGGATGCATGCTTAGTTGTCAGGAAAACTCAATATTCACTGTTATAGATGTTGGCATTCATCAGCATAACCATTCACCAGCAGGACAAAGTTGCTCTGTAAGAAGATAAAAACACACATCGTGACATGATGAGGCAAAGGTCTAGGATGTAACCTTTTAAAGAATGACAACATCCAGGTCTCTGTTTGTTCATCTGCATGCACAGCAGACTGGCAGTAGGGAACCGAAAGGAGATAAGGCACAAAGAGTGAATGTAATCCACGGCACAAGACAGATATGTGACAATGTGACAACATCAGGCTGCAAGGATGAAACAAACAGCAGAGTTTGAGAATAACCCAAAAGAGGACGAAACAATAATGCAGAATCTAATTTAGTATTCTAATGTGATACAGAAAAAGCATTTCATTGTTTTCATTTACTCATTCATTACCACAAGCAATCACAGTGACATGAGGTTTTATGTCATGAAATGCTAGAAACTGAGGTCGCAGAACTGTACAGTTTTGTTTTACAAATATCTAGAAGCAGACTCAGTGCATTCCTCCTCCTGGATAATACTGACCAACCTCCCTCACACAGCACAGGAACAACTGAGATGCAGATTTACACCATGATGAAGAATGAATTCTCCCTAAACCCATGACCATCTCTCCACAAAGGATTGTCAAAATACTCATTTTGAGATTACTTGCCTTCAGATAAACAGTCATACAAACAGACTGTCTACCATGTAACCACCACCCCTCCTCTGAGGGCCCTGTCACACCGTGACGATTTTGCCAGCAGATCGGTACAGCATGGTACGGGTCGGAAGAGTTAAGTCTGGCTAGGTTTACATTTCCAGCACCAGCAGAACCCTTTAGTTTGGCAGGTTTAGCACATAGATATTGACAAGCACATCATCGAGCACAAGTACACTGTCAACCGGCCTCTCCCCTTCACACGGAGGCCAAACAGAGTAATTTAACATTTTTTAATTTTATTTTTGTCTTAGTGAATCATGGGATTTATTTTCATCTCGTGCAGACTGCTGAAGAATCGAGTGATGTCTGTGATAGACACTGACATGAATGAATGAGGGGCTGTGACTCTTTCAACTTTTAAAATAAGTTAATTGTCTTGTTGTGGCACAAAGTGCCGATGTTCTCTGGTTCAGGCTGAGAAATGCAAAACAAAACACAGAGGGACTTCTTTTTGAACGCTATATTTCTTCAGCCACAACAAGGATCTAAAGTATTTTCAGACACCGTCTTCCAAAATCAGGACGGTTTATGTGGATAGGTTTTCATCAGGCTGTGATGATGAATCCAACAGAAACAAGTACATTTAAGACTATATTTACTCCATGTGTGAATGGTTTTAATATTTGAAACAGTCCGAACTGTTAGCATGACTGCAGCTTTCAGTTGTTCAGCCAATCAATGGGCAGCATCAATGGATGTATTTCAACTTATGCGTAACTTATAAGAAACGTGTGTCAACAATCACATAGCTTACACGCAACTTATGGTGCACGTATGCGAGATGTATGAGACGTACGCTGGCATGCATCAAAAATATTGTGCATGCCCAAAATTTTTTGACATATTTGCCATATTACGACATATATCAGTGTGCTTCAACGTACGCTTAACTTACACAAAGCTTACCTGTAACTTATTAGACGTACCCCTGTATATGCTGTTTTTAATACAGTCGGCATACGCTGGCTAAATGTTATGGATAAGACGCGGAGTGAGGAGCGGTCCAGTATCTGACTGAACCCAGCATGAAATAATCAGAAGCAGTTCCAAAAGAAAACACATTTATTTTTCTCCCCTTTGTGCTATACATAAAATACTAATTAATTAAAGTTCTGGTGAGGTGAAAAGGCGGCGCGCTCTCTCAGTATCTCAACAGTCAGAGTCCGAACGTTCAGGACTCAGGAGTTCCGCCGACAGCCCCCCAGGTGACTTTTTCCCAGAACTGTACTCTGCGAAGGAGGAACAGAGATGAGATTATTCAACACTATTACTACGAAATATTGTTTGGAGGCAAACTTATCAGCTACATGTTTAGGTCTGAATTCCAACTTAATTCAAGGAGGCTGCTGCTCACAGCTATTGGAGGATCATTAATCCGCACGCCACTGCTATGAGGAGCACGCCAAACACTTTCCACCAGTAATTACTTACAGCTGCATATAAGACGCCAATTTACATTCACGGATAAACTTTTCAGAATATTCACCTCTGCCGTGTGCTGACAATGTTCGTCTCTCACCCTCGTCCTCCTTCACAGGCGCGACGTCAGACTCTGAAACGGCCCTCAGCGTCCCCACACGGTCGTCACAAGGTTGTATTCTCCGGCAATCTTATCCAACTCACTGCTGGTTTAAATGTAGCTCTTCATCACTACATTGGCACCAGCTGGAAGTCCTCAGATCTGCACGTGAACATCACAGGTGTTGTGAATTGTCCTGATAGAGAGCCGCATGAGAATGCAACAGGTGCAGCCAATCATCGTAACAGAGGAGAGAGACTCTTCTGCAGCACATTTTCCTCAGAGAACAGCCCCAAATCACCTGGGAAGGAAAATAAACACAAAACAACCCAACCTTGTCCAGCCAAACCCCCCCCCAACACACAACACTAAATTCCCAATGTGTGACAGGGGTGTGATGTTGTCAAAGGAAATATTGAATCACCACTGTGAAATCGCCAACCTAGACAGAGGTACTGCGAGTGCTATGTGAGGAGACAGTGATATTTTTCCACTTGAGAATGGTGTTCATCAAGGATATGCTCTGGTTCTTACATTGTTCAATGCTTGCATGGACTGAATATTAGGTAAGGTTGAGGAAATCAGCATCTTAGGTGCCTTTATTGGCAAGTAAGACTTTACTGATCTTGACTTGACTGTTGCAGCAGTTGAGAAGCTGAATCAGTAATCAGATTGTCCGGGTTTGCGATTGTCCTGGATCAAGACTAGAGCAAGACTCAAGGATTTCCTGGACTCGGCCATCCAAGGTGTATCTGTATGCAGTAAAAGTGTTGAACTTGTAGAGATATTCACTTACCTTGGCAGTGAGATTCATTTAATGTTTCAGAGATCAAGAGACACCTGGCAGAAGTTCATGGAATTATGAGGCTGCTGGACAGAGGGTTTGGTAATGCTGATCCTTTTGCAAAACAATAAAGGTCTTAGTCTTTATGTTGGAAGAACACTGGAAAACTTTGTGTCAAATGAATGGGTACCTAGCGAGACCTAGATAAGAAGTATCACTTGCATTGTGAGTGAACAGTTGCAAGGACATTTTGGCCATGTTCCTCTGAGCATGATTTAGCACACTGTGTCAGTGTTGAGGACCCCTGCGGCTTGAGAATGCTAAGAGGATGCTCACATTTCACCAGGCAATGGCAGAAAAATGGTTACTTTAAAGAGGTGGGGATGGACCCGTTGTGTGTATGGGTTGTTGCTGTCATGGGGGGTGGGTGCCAGGCACCCAAAGCGGCTGGACCCACAATGCAGACTCCCAGACTAGGCTTAGGTGTAGAAGAAATCACGATCTTTATTCCAGGCTCGGTTATGGTACACAGGTGATCAGTCAGCGGAGCAGAGGTACAATCAGGGTTAGGCAAATATGCAGTCATGGACAAGCAGGGTTCAATGGCAAACACAGACATCCGGGTAGAGGCAAGAGGTGTGGTCGAGGAAAACAGAGCAGGATTCGGTAACACGGCTAGGCAAAACAGGACTGAATACTAGAGCTGGAATTTGTACAAAAGACAACAAACTGGCAAAGGTGTGGTGGCTGGGAATGATCTAGAAAGGGGGCATGGCTGGAGGACAGATTGTGCACTGTGCAAGATAGTCAGGGAGGACAACACAAGGTGGAGTGATGAAAAGACGAAGACACGTGGACAGGTGCCACGAGTGTGAGAGAATAGAAACACAAAGCAGAAAGAATCAAAGTGAAAGACGAAGCTATGATGGCAGGTGCAGGGGGCATGGGGTGCACACAAACAAAATGGAATGAGGGAAAACAGAGCATAAGGGGCAAACAGAAAGCGAGGGCAGAATAATAAATTACTATGAACAGAACATGAGATCTTAAAAGCAACCATCATATAATAAGCACAAAAGAAAAACTGCATAAGAACTGATCAGAGAATTATAAAAAATAAATGCTAAAACAAACCTTAACAGGAACTGACTAAGAAAACAAAGTGGCTAAACAAACCATAAATAAAACAGAGACCACATGATAACAGAAAACAAAAACAAAACCCGATTCAGAAGCAACAGACAATATAACAGATGAAAAGAACAACATAAACCAGTGATAAAGTAATGACAAACAATGAAAACACAAACCGGCTGAACAAAACAAGAACGGAACTGAACTATGGCTAAAGTATAAAAAGTAACAAAAAAACAAAGTGACAAAGCAAAACAGTACAGAGAATAAACACATGTTGAAAAGAAAACAACTAATAAATCAAAGCTGGGGCAGCTAGTGATGAAAGAAAGAGGCAGAAATACGCGTAGTATCAAAGCCCCGATCAGGGCCAAATCGTGACATTTGCCAATCAGAACCCAACATGATTCCGGCACACAGCACAAGGTATGCTTCATCACTTACAAGTCCAGTTTTATGCTGCTTATAATAGACCCTTGCACTTTGTTTTAGAGTTTATCTCGATAAGTGATAAATCTCATGAGCAAAACCGTTATGCTAGTAAGAAGGGACCTCACAGGGCTAATGACGCACAGTGCAACGCCTTGGCATTTTTATGACATTTGCTTGTTTTTCCAAGATACGTGTTATTGATTGCCGTACAACCAGTGGCGCCGAGTTGTCAACATAGGTTTACTTGCTAGGCTAACTAGTCTAATAGTCTAAAAGAAGTTGCACAAAATGACCAGATGACCGGATCCAAAAAAAAAAAAAATAAAAAGAAAGAACTTAAATTGCATTTACTGGAGCTTCAAATTATTTTCATGTATGCATTCCAACACCAGTTTAATCAGATTAACACACATTTGATGGTTATAGCAGTGTGTTAGGGGTGCTCTGGGTGTGACCGCTTAAGATGGCAAGATGTTAAACTCAAAAGGAGGCACTTACAACCAGAATGTGATGGACATGGTTTTTTCCATCTTCATGTGAATTATTTATTTATTCCCTCTTCTGACATATTTTATTTGAATAAATTGTTACCTCCCTCTTGTTCGCTCGATTCAGCTGTCTGATTATCGTGCTGGGGGTAATAATATTTCAGCAAATGTTTTAGGAATGATGTCAACATTACGACATCAACTGTAGACAGATCTCACACACACACACACGCACACACACACACAGACATAGCAGTATAATGAGAAAAAGGTGTGAGCTGTCCAATGCTTTCCAATACTTTTCAGTGGTGGGTCTACTCCCCTCCCCCAACGCTCCTTCCACATCTGTTTCCGTAACTTGGAGAAGGGCCTTGGAGGGAATGATATCTGGGTCACAGTAAACTTTGACTCTCTTTGACTGTGTAACTTTTAATGATTCTTTCTTTAACTCCTCTGCTGTATTACAATGAACTTTGAGGTCATTTGTGTTGTGCAAAACTCCTGAACCTTATCTTTAAAGTAATTATATCAATATTATTTAATTACTTCACTGTCCCGTGTGCTCTGGTCTTGCAGATATTTCTTTATGCTTTGTAAAAGCATTAGATCTTTCACTTCAAAAGAAACAACATGGTTTGCTTCAGTGTTCAGAAATGGAGTGTCACGAGTGAATACAAACTTCAAATATCAGATTTTCTTCTCACACTAAACTGAAAATTAACTGAAATGACTGTTTTTTTATTGGGAGGATGATTAAGCAACGTTTAATGTTTATTTTATTTTTCTCTTAGTCATGGACCAGAGGTTTATTACTGTATTTGGAATGAGAATTTGCTGCCATCTGCTGGATAAAATTGATCAAACTCAGTATCTAGATAGTTTTAAAGAGACTGATTCCTTCTAGCTGCTGGATTTAAACATAAAATAATCAAGTACGACAGAGACCCAAAGCTGTTGTCCACCAGCAGTAAAATAAGGAGTCATTCACCAGCTAAACTTATAATGGAGTCAGTCAGTGGATCATTCCCATCAGGAAATCTGGAAAAACAACTGCATTTTAGGTTCGGAATGTTGAATTCTGATCAGTGAACCTACTACTGGGCCATGTTGGTATCTTTTAACGTAATGACTTGCAGTTATTTTTTTTAGATCTATTAGTCTAAATAAAAATGTCACAGTGGGACATGTTTGGGTTTGTTTAGGCAGATGCATCTAAAGTATACCTTTTGCACTCTATCCTTTGCCTTATTATTTAGGATACTTCTCTTGGGCCATTCTCACAAAGTCCTCTGCACTGTCCAGAGACATAAGATGGTCCTGATGAAGAAAAACACAAAGAAGAGGAATGCAAAAATTGTCGTAACAGTGATGACAGCATTGGCACACAGTTGGAGGTTAGAAAGTCTGGTTAAAGAGGAACTATGCATTTTAACTTTAATTTTACATTTTCGGAGTATGTAATTTCAAAATGACTTGTTTTGGGAACAATGGGGCTTTCTCAGACAGCAAAACTAAACCTAGATTTGTAAATCTAGGTTTAGTTTATTAGCTGTTGGGGGGTCATAAATATAATTTGTTTGAACATCTGATTCTCCACTTTGTCCGTGATGCTATGTATTGCCAAGGTCACAAGAATAAAAAGCAGCCATATTTCTTTGTCACTGTATATAGGCCCCCTGGCCCGTACTCTGAATTCTTAGATCATTTTGGAGAGTGAGTTTATCTCTACCTTGTCAGGTACTGCAGATAACATTATGATTACTGGTGACTTCATCATTCATATAAATAAGCCTTCTGATCCCCTCTGCAAATCATTTTTGGAAATTATGGATGTATTAGGATTCCAGCAATACATCCAGGATTCGACGCACATTAGTGGAAATACCCTGGATTTGGTTCTCGCACGTGGTATTGCTGTCACAAATATTGACATCATGCCTCTTGCATCAGTGGTTTCTGATCACTCACTTATTAGGTTTACAGTTTCGCTGCCGTGTTTAGTGAAACAACAACCTTATTTCATCAACTCCTCAACTACAACTGAACTCAAAGTTAGACTTGTTATGGTTAGAGGTCTGGATGGGACCAGACTGGTCAGGCGATGGACTTAAATGCTGGAAGCAGTGATGAGAACAGGTGTGAACAAAAGGAGATTTATTTACAATAATGAGTAACAAAGGAATAATAATGCTGAAGCTGGTGATGGTGCCTGCAGAGCTGAGACAGGGCCTGCTTGGAGCGGTGGAAAGGCGGGAGCTGCAGTGCAAACGGAACCAGGTTTGGGAGTTAGAGAGTGGGTTGAAAATGAGGACAGGACAGGACCAGGAACCAGGTGACAGCACAGAGCCGAGGACGGAGGGATGTTCTGAGGAGACGAGAACAAAGGTGAGTGAATGCAGTCGTAATGCAGGAATGTTCACAGTTCAGGAATTGTTCAGAGGTCAGAGGTCACCAGTGCAATTAAGCTGCAGCACGTTTATGACGCAGTTCAATTTAGCTGGAACTTGGCTTCAGAAATGACTTGGAAGTTCTTAGTAGTTCTGCAGTTAAATACATTAGTAGTATGGGCCCCCTGGCCCATACTCTGAATTCTTAGATCATTTTGATGAGTTTACCTTTAACTTGTCAGGCACTGCAGATAACATTCTCATTATTGGTGACTTAAACATTCATATATTTATATATATATATATATATATATATATATATATATACATATATATATATATATATACGAGGTCTGTCCATAAAGTATAGGTCCTTTTTATTTTTTTCAAAAACTATATGGATTTCATTCATATGTTTTTACGTCAGACATGCTTGAACCCTCGTGCGCATGCGTGAGTTTTTCCACGCCTGTCGGTGACGTCATTCGCCTGTGAGCACTCCTTGTGGGAGGAGTCGTCCAGCCCCTTGTCGGAATTCCTTTGTCTGAGAAGTTGCTGAGAGACTGGCGCTTTGTTTGATCAAATTTTTTCTAAACCTGTGAGACACATCGAAGTGGACACGGTTCGAAAAATTAAGCTGGTTTTCAGTGAAAATTTTAACAGCTGATGAGAGATTTTGAGGTGACACTGTCGCTTTAAGGACTTCCCACAGTGCGAGACGTCGTGCTGCGCTCTCAGGCGGCGTCATCAGCCTGTTTCAAGCTTAAAACCTCCACATTTCAGGCTCTATTGATCCAGGACGTCGTGAGAGAACAGAGAAGTTTCAGAAGAAGTCGGTTTCAGTATTTTATCCGGATATTCCACTGTTAAAGGAGATTTTTTTAATGAAAGATGTGCGGACAGGTCCGTGCGTCGGCTCGCAGCCGCCGCGACGCTCCACCACAGGAAAAACACCTCTGTTGGAAGCCTTAAGGACAAGTTGGAACATGTCCAACTGTTAAACAATTTCTCAGATACTCACTCCACTGAAGGCCATCAAAAGCCGCCTGGATTTTACAAATGGTTATCAACACGGAGGTGTTTTTCCTGTGCCGCTGCACCGCGCCGTCCGCACGTCTTTCATTAAAAAAAATCTCCTTTAACAGTGGAATATCCAGATAAAATGCTGAAACTGACTTCTTCTGAACCTTCTCTGTTCTCTCACGACGTCCTGGATCAATAGAGCCTGAAATGTGGAGGTTTTCAGCTTGAAACAGGCTGACGACGGCGCCTGGGAGCGCTGCGCGACGTCCCACTCCGTGGGAAGTCCTTAAAGTGACAGTATCACCTCAAAATCTCTCATCAGCCGTTAAAATTTTCACCAAAAACCAGCTTAATTTTTCGAACCATGTCCACTTTGATGTGCCTCACAGGTTTAGAAAAAATTTTGATCAAACAAAGCGCCAGTCTCTCAGCAACTTCTCAGACAAAGGAATTCTGACGAGGGGCTGGACGACTCCTCCCACAAGGAGTGCTCACAGGCGGATGACGTCACCGACAGGCGTGGAAAAACTCACGCATGCGCACGAGGGTTCAAGCATGTCTGACGTAAAAACATATGAATGAAATCCATATAGTTTTTGAAAAAAATAAAAAGGACCTATACTTTATTGACAGACCTCGTACACACACACACACATATATATATATATATATATGGCACACACTTTAACGTAAATATGCCAGTTTTAGCATAATACTAATTTCCATCTGTAGTCTCTAGACATAAAATATAAAACACAGAGCATTTAACAAGCATAAAAACATTGATAATTTACAATATAATACACTGTCATATTTTAATATAACCCAGAGCCATATAAAGGAGGAGTTATCTGTTCCGGTCAAGATGGAGGTTAAAATGCTGTTGTCTCAATATAAAGTGCAGGAAAGTTTTGAGGTAGAATTCAGTTGTAGGTATGTACAGGTACAGTCAGTTTTATTATAAGATGCTGAATTAAAGTGCTTTGTCGCGACAGTAAAGTGCTCGATACAGCTGCAGTATCTCTTTAAAGTGTTGGTGTGCATAAGCTTACCTATGTGTTGTTGTGTACGTGTATATGAAAGTATATTGCTTTCGCATGTCTTTAACTCGTAATGATTACAGGTTTGGTTATCTTTCAGCCATGTTTTAAGCTGTGTCTTGAATAAAGCAAATGGGCTGAACCTGATTGTCGTTGGCAGAGTATTCCATGTGCTACTGCCCCTAATAGAGAGTACATTTTGAGCAAAGACAGTTTTTCAAAATTTGATCTCGCAATCACACCTAGCGGGGATCTGGTGTTAATTTCATTGTTACTTTTCCTGTTAATATAGTTCCTCAGAGGGAGTGGGGCCAAATTGTGTAGGGTCCTGTACACAGCACAACACATTTTAAATAGCATGAAATTCTCAAAACTTAAAAGCTTATATTTCTCTAAGATTGGACGGTGATGAGAAATCGTTTTTTTTTTTTTGGTCCAATATTTTTATGGCTTTTTTGTACAATTGTTCTATTGGTTTCAGTACAGTTGTTCCTGCAAAGGACCATGTTGTAATGCAATACTCTATATGTGACATGAAGTGTAAGTAAGATTTGGCTGCATCTATTGTAATAAACGGTCTTATGTGTTTAAAATTAGATCGATTGAACTTTACAGTGTGATTTACCTTTTTGATATGTTTTTTGAATGTAAGATTTGTGTCTAATATCACTCAGAGATATTTGAATTGGTTCACAAGCACAGTTCTTCCCCTTCCAAGAAAACATGGGATCTGGCTAGCTTAATTGGTCTTTTGGTGAACATCATACATACAGTTTTTTGGTGTTCAGCAGAAGACAATTTTTATGTAGTCATTTGTGTATTTTACATAGTGCATTTGTGAGGTCTACAGATATTTTGTCACTCTTTCCCTGGGTAAAGATTACTGCATCATCTGCATACATTTGCATATTTAGTTCAGAGCACACATCGGGGAGATCATTTCTATACAGAAAGAATAATAGAGGGGCTAATATTGAGCCTTGTGGAAGACCAACATAACTAGGGAGATACGAGGATGTGGCACCATCCACAACAACACGCTGCTTTCTGTTCGAAAGATAGGATTGAAACCATTGAATAGTATCCTCTGAAAAATTAAAATATGAATTGTAAAAATTGAGATATTGAATTAAGGGTTCTGCATATTAATACATGGACTGGTTGAGCGCCCTTGAACTTCACTGTGTTGAGGGGACTGGCACTATAGAAGTTATTGTATAGTATTTTTATGAATGGTTTTCTTTGTTTTTTAGGCAAAGGAGGAGGATGAAAGAATTGGTACTGGTGTTAATGCTGACTCAGATGCTGGGGTGGATGAAGCCATGGGCGACGATGTGGATGCCGATGCCATGGACCATTGTGTAGTGAATGATGATGCCATGGACGGCAGTGCCATGAGTGATGATGCCACAATTAGTCATGGGTCAGATGAGAAGTGATTCATTTTATACTGAGAACTTATGCCTCCCCCTCTGTAAGGTGCGGGGGAGACATGAAATAAGTGCCCAATTTTCCTTGCACTTTTTTCCTGGATGCCATGATCATCAACTCGACTGGACTGACGCTATGTTTGTTTTGATCCACCTTTGTGATCCACCCACCATTGTGGGAACAAATCAAAAGCTGTGTTCACCACAGGGACACGTTCGGCACTATTCAGGATTATTTGAGGTTTTTTTTTTTTTTTTTTACCGATAACAAACAATGCGTAAAAGAAATCTGACCGATGCAACTACATCAGTCCAAACCGGTCTGGATCTGGGACTGATGTTGCTGCTTTAAAGGGTGGGCGGTGGAGACATCTTCAGTTTTTGTTTAACGTTGACCCTTCTAGTTCATTTTATACTGAGAACTTATCCATGGCTTAATGCTATTGTAACTGTAATAATACTGGATGATGTCACCTGGCTTAGTACCTGAGAGATTGGAGTGTATTTTACCTGTTTCTATGACTGTATTATTTTATGTGTTTATTTATTTATGTAAGGTAAATTATTCTATTGACGTTTTATTGCACTGAAGTCACTGATTGAGAAAAGAAATTTCGTTTTCTAGTGTATACAATTGCACAGTGAAAATAACAACAAAATCTTTGAACCTTAGTCATGGGTCACACATCACGGATGAGAACTGATCCCTGGCTTAATGCTGTTGTAATTGTAATAATACTGGAGGGCGGATAAGAACTAATCAAGTTACTGAGAACTTGTCCATGGCTTAATGCATTGCTATTGTAATAATACTTCTAAAGTAATAAACTTGCAATTTACAGACTCATGCAGTGTTCACAGTGTTCCTTCGTGCTGGGGGACATTGCAACAACATTGCAGCAATGTTGTGTCACAACCTCCTGAGAATGTTCTAGGTTGGTTGGTTGGCAACGTTCTTGGCAACATCCCTGGAACGTTCTGGAGAGTCTACAAATGAACGTTCCTACAACGTTGTGATGCAACGTTACTGCCACTTTGATGTAACGTTCAGGCAACATTGCATTGTTAGCTGGGAGGTGGCTCCTCATCTCCTTTTTCTTTAAAGACATTCTTGTAATATTCTATTTCATAATTGGCTTCAAAATTCATCACTAAATTTCAATCAGATTAATTTAATTAAAGTTAAGCTTCACCTCTTTCTTCTAACGTCTCATGAGTAAGAAAATTTCCCTGAATGAACGTATTTTTCATCACTGTCTATAAAATGCCAGACAAATGTTAATTTCTTGTATAAATTGTAAATAAATTGTAAATATTTTCTGCTGTGGTTTATTTTGGGTACAGAAGAAAACTCTTGGTCAACCGTATTGAAGAATTCATGATTTTCAGATCAGAGATTGATTAAACCAAATCGAGACTAATTAATTAATTTGAGACTGATAAATTAATGTTTAAATTATGGTACTTATGCCATATAAAAAAGGAATAAGTGGTGCCCCATTAATGCTTAAATAATAAGTATTAAACCCTAAATCAATTATTTTGGTGACCCGTTATTTTGGGGCCTAATCCATCCATCCATCCATTTTCTACTGCTTTAGCCGGAGTCGGGTCGCGGGGGCAGCAGCTCAAGCAAAGCCGCCCAGACCTCCCGATCCACACACACCTCCCCCAGCTCCTCCGGGGGAACTCCAAGGCGTTCCCAAGCCAGCCAAGAGACGTAGTCCCTCCAGCGTGTCCCGGGTTTTCCCTGGGGCCTCCTCCCGATGGGACGTGCCCGGAACACCTCTCCAGCGAGGCGTCCAGGGGGCATCCGGAAAAGATGCCAAAGCCACCTCAACTGGCTCATTTCGACATGGAGGAGCAGTGGCTCGACTCCAAGCTCCTCCCAAGTAACTGAGCTCCTCACCCTATCTCTAAGGGAGCTCCCAGCCACCCTGCGGAGGAAACTCATCTCGGCTGCTTGTACTCGCGATCTCGTTCTTTCAGTCATGAGCCAAATCTCATGACCATAGGTGAGGATCGGAACGCAGATTGATCAGTAAATCGAGAGCTTTGCCCCCTACTCAGCTCTCTTTTCACCATGACGGTCCGATACAGAGACCGCATCACTGCAGACGCTGCACCGATCCGTCTATTGATCTCACGCTCCATCCGTCCCTCATTCATGAATAAGACCCCGAGATACTTAAACTCCTCCACTTGAGGCAAGGATACTCCACCGACCTGTAGAGGGCAAAGCACCTTTTTCTGGTTGAGAACCATGGCCTTGGATTTGGAGGTGCTGACTTTCATCCCGGACACTTCACACTCGGCTGCAAATCACCCCATGCAAGCTGAAGGTCCTGATTTGACGAAGCCAACAGAACCACATCGTCCTCAAACAGCAGAGACGAGATTCTGTGGTCCCCAAACCAGACCCCCTCTACACCCTGGCTGCGCCTAGAAATTCTGTCTATAAAAATAATGAACAGAACTGGTGAGAAAGGGCAGCCCTGGCGGAGGCCAACGTGCATTGGAAACAGGTTTGACTTACTACCGGCAATGCAAACCAAGCTCCTGCTGCGGTTGTACAGGGACCGGATAGCCCTTAGCAAAGGACCCCGGACCCCGTACTCCCAGAGCACCCCCCACAGGGTGCCCCGAGGGACATGGACGAACGCCTTCTCCAGATCCACAAATCACATGTGGACTGGTTGGGTGAACTCCCATGAACCCTCAAGCACCCGATGGAGCGTGTAGAGCTGGTCCAGTGTGCCGCGACCAGGATGAAAACCACACTGCTCCTCCTGAATCCGAGGTTCAACTATCGGTCGAATTCTCCTCTCCAGTACTCTGGAATAGACCTTACCGGGGAGGCTGAGGAGTGTGATCCCCCTGTAGTTGGAACACACCCTCCGGTCCCCCTTCTTGAACAGAGGGACCACCACCCCCGTCTGCCAATCCAGAGGCACTGTCCCCAACCGCCACCAATGTTGCAGAGGCGTGTCAGCCAAGACAGTCCCACAACATCCAGAGACTTAAGGTACTCAGGACAGATTTCATCCACCCCAGGAGCCTTGCCACCGAGGAGCTTTCTAACCACCTCGGTGACTTCAGCTTGCGTAATGGATGAGTCTGCCTCTGAGTCCCCAGTCTCTGCTTCCTCTTCGGAAGACATGACAGTGGGATTGAGGAGATCCTTGAAGTATTCCTTCCACCGCCCGACAACATCCCCAGTCAGGGTCAACAGCTCCCCACCCACACCATAGACAGTGCTGGTGGAGAGCTGCTTCTGCCTCCTGAGGCCAGAATTTTTTTGGGGCCAACCGATAGTCCTCCATGGTCTCCCCGAACTCCTCACATACCCGAGTTCTAATCCAGTCTAATTCAATTTTGGAGTTTAATTACTTATTCACTACAACTAAATACTACATATCAAGGGTCCCCGTAGTCCTGAATATATGTAAAGCAAAGTGTCTCCACTCAAATCAAAATAGTCACTACTTTCTACATTTTATCTGTGCTCCGTGTGATTCAGTAAATTATTAATATTTATTCCAATAAATTTAATAATATTCGTTAGTTTTATTGGTGCCTCCGTGTGAGGGTTAACACATATTCGTTACATTTTATTGGTGTCCCATGTGGAGGCATTAATATTCACTACGTTTTTTTATTGGTGCCCGTGTGTGAGACTTTATCATTAATATTCACTACAATTTTTATTGGTGCCCGCGTGTGAGGCTTTATTAATATTCACTACATTATTATTGGTGCCCCGTGTGAGGCTTTATTAACATTTGCTACATTATTGGTGCCCCGTGTGAGGCTTAACCCATATTCGTTACATAATATTGGTGCCCCCCCCCCCCCCCCCCCCGGGAGGCATTAATATTCACTACATTTTTATTGGTGCCCGTGTGTGAGGCTTTATTATTAATATTCACTACATTATTATTAGTGCGGCCCGTGTGAGGCCAATTTAGTGTTGACCTTGTTTCTGACTGTACACAAATTAACCCCTCATGAGACGTTTTCTTAAAACTTTTTCTGAATGAAACAAAGCCCCAAATTGTAATATCTATAAATGACTTAAGCATTTATTTATGGCATTTAATGCATGAAAATTAAGGCCTTCGATGAAAGTATTTTATTGTGCGACTTTCCACATAATTACTTCTAGATTCGATTACTGCTGCGACTCTCCAGATTAAACCAAATCCGAAGCCACAAAGAACACTGATTAACTGCGACTATCTACTAAAAAGATGTTATTTTACCTAATAATTTAACTGCATCTTTTCCAGTTAAAACACTGTTTAATTGCATCTCTTCCAGTTAAACGCTTTATTTTTACTCACATTTAAATGTGTCGTTTAAAGTTCAAAAGAACGTCTGTGTGCTCTGAGCAAATTTGAATGTTTTGTGGACGGACACGTCAAACTTTTATTTTTGAAACACGCTGTGCTACAAAACGTAGCTTCTAAATTATCACCTGGTGTAACACAAAAGTGAATTCTTTTGGCTCCTTAAAGTCTCCGCTTCAGCCAAGCTGGAAAGCGATCATGATTTATGACCTGTGACAAGCTACAGCCTCGTATCAGCGTGCTAAAAGATGAAGCAGTGCCAAAAAACTATTAGCCGCTAACACGTGAGCTAACTTACCTTTAAAATAAGAAACTATTAAATTCGTCGGCGCAAACCAATGTCGATCAACTGAAGGAAAGCTAACGAACAGAAACGTCGAGTCCACTTACTAACTTTAAATGTATAACACGATAAAATTTAACAATTAGCATGACAGCACATGGGCTAAGCTAAGTCATGCTAAGCTAAGCTAACTTTGCTAACTCACTCGGAAAACCTCAGAAAGTCACCAAGCCCCTGTTGACGAGCATTATAAAAGGTTGCAGTGCTTAAACACAGTTGTAGACCAGACCAAAGCAGCCAGAAGATAGTCTTCCAAATTTATTTCTTCTCAAAGCGTTGAGAAGAACAGCGGACAGAACAGGAAGCGAGTGGGGGGAACCCCCCTCCCCTCCTTGAGACTCCAAGCCTATTGAACAAGTGATCCCACCTACAGGTGGAGGACCACATTGCATCCTTTTCGGCTTCAAAGGCATCAAGCCAAATTTGTAAATAGTTGACCAGCTTCCTTTTGTGAATACTTGACATTGATCAATGAATCTTATTGCATCGTTTAATGATTTTTAATCACTTTTAAACTAATTAAGATGGTACAATCCTGATTCCAATTGAAAAAAAGTGTTAGTGATTAACTCCTTCACTTTAATAAATTGAGATAACACATCTCTAAAATCAAATTCATTTGGATTCTAATTTATGGTATAGTTGTCTAATTTTGAATTTTTACTGTTTGTGATTTTCCAAACTAATTCTTTGACTTAGATTAATTCTGCTTTCAGCATTGAAGTAATCCTACAACCAAAGTGGGGATTACCTAAAGCCAATACTTTAATTGAAGCAATTCACCAACTAAATTGATAAATTCTTAATTTCTTAACCAAGTTCAAAGAAACTTTAATTAATTAAAACAAATTATTCAAACTTTTAATTTAACTAATTAATTAAAGTGTTGATTTTCAGATACTACTAATTAAAAGGAAACGCTCCTTTTCCTTTTTCAGATTTCAAAATCTCTTTTGTAACAAATTTGAGAATTGCTTACAGCAAACCAATTCCTCCGTACACAACTGTAATGGGTATTTTTGTAAATAACTGTGTATCTTGTGTTAACCTGATCATCTCATCTCATCAGGAAATTGAAAATGCCGTTGTCTTCCGCAATGAAGTCACGTGCGCCCCGTGGCTCTGAAACGCCCAGCCACAATGATTTAGACGAGTCAATATAATATTAAATAGGTAATATTCAATCTAACTGCAGAGTTATTACCTGGACTTGCCGACAACCTTCAATCTGCAACGGAAAAGAAGGTGAGCACAGGAATGTCTGAATTCTACAGCCAAGCTTTGAACAAAGCTCAAAAAGGAAACAACTTAGCTGAAATGCTAGGAAGACTAGCCATAACTGCTTTCACCAAACTAAAGCAAGCTGAATCTCTGTTATCACAGTCTGTTTCTCAATTCCAGGAACAGAAGGAGGAGAACCAGCGATTGAAACAGAGACTAGCTGAGACCGAAAGATCTTTGATCCTTGCTGAGCAACGCATCAAAGACGAAAAGGTAACAGTCACCGTACTCAGTGATGAGGTCCGTGCCCTAGAAGAAACTACTGGTGAACGTAACGAGACAATCACTGACTTACATGACGAACTTAAGCAGGCACATTACAAAATCACAACCCTGCAAAATGAGACTAAAACATGCAGACAAGTTCTGGCTCTTGAAAAATCAGAGAACCAGGAACTGCACAAACAACTTGTTGACACAGACTTATGTCTGACAGAAACTCGCCAACAGCTGGAGCTCACAAGCAAAGAAGTGCTCTCACTAAGACGAGACTTAGGCAGTCCTAGCATGAAACACTTAAGACAGCTGCATGACCTTGACCAAACCTATTTGGAGAGAGAAAAACTCCAGTTCCTCTCCACAGGTACACACAGAGGACTCTTTCCACCTCCCTTCATGGAAATAGGCTCTTGTCCTCCAGAAAACGTTGACAGGTGTCGTGAGACTCTTGAGAGCTCACCTCACAATCCCCCTCCACACACTCAGCCTCTTTCAGTTCTCACCGATCGAGAACTTGATAAGATCGCACGAAACATAACTCGCTTTGAGCGAAGTCCTGATGGCTCCCTGGATACTGGTACTTACACTCAACAAAAATATAAACGCAACACTTTTGGTTTTGCTCCCATTTTGTATGAGATGAACTCAAAGATCTAAAACTTTTTCCACATACACAATATCACCATTTCCCTCAAATATTGTTCACAACCAGTCTAAATCTGTGATAGTGAGCACTTCTCCTTTGCTGAGATAATCCATCCCACCTCACAGGTGTGCCATATCAAGATGCTGATTAGACATCATGATTAGTGCACAGGTGTGCCTTAGACTGCCCACAATAAAAGGCCACTCTGAAAGGTGCAGTTTTATCACACAGCACAATGCCACAGATGTCGCAAGATTTGAGGGAGCGTGCAATTGGCATGCTGACAGCAGGAATGTCAACCAGAGCTGTTGCTGGTGTATTGAATGTTCATTTCTCTACCATAAGCCGTCTCCAAAGGCGTTTCAGAGAATTTGGCAGTACATCCAACCAGCCTCACAACCGCAGACCACATGTAACCACACCAGCCCAGGACCTCCACATCCAGCATGTTCACCTCCAAGATCGTCTGAGACCAGCCACTCAGACAGCTGCTGAAACAATCGGTTTGCATAACCAAAGAATTTCTGCACAAACTGTCAGAAACCATCTCAGGGAAGCTCATCTGCATGCTCGTCGTCCTCATCGGTGTCTCGACCTGACTCCAGTTTGTCGTCGTAACCGACTTGAGTGTGCAAATGCTCACATTCGCTGGCGTTTGGCACGTTGGAGAGGTGTTCTCTTCACGGATGATGCGAAGGAGATGTGTTGCACTGCATGAGGCAAATGGTGGTCACACCAGATACTGACTGGTATCCCCCCCCCCCCCCCCCCCCCCCCCCCCCCAATGAAACAAAACTGCACCTTTCAGAGTGGCCTTTTATTGTGGACAGTCTAAGGCACACCTGTGCACTAATCATGGTGTCTAATCAGCATCTTGATATGGCACACCTGTGAGGTGGGATGGATTATCTCAGCAAAGGAGAAGTGCTCACTATCACAGATTTCGACTGGTTTGTGGACAATATTTGAGGGAAATGGTGATATTGTGTATGTGGAAAAAGTTTTAGATCTTTGAGTTCATCTCATACAAAATGGGAGCAAAACCAAAAGTGTTGCGTTTATATTTTTGTTGAGTATACTTGAATGACATCAAATATTTTCTCAGAAAATTTCCTCAAGTAACCAGTGACCACTTTATCTATCTTGTCAGAAGAACTTCTAGCCGCGAAGTTAGCAGGTTCCTTGAACGGCAACCTGAAGCGGTAAGACAAGACATTGAAAAGCTTTGTATGGCCCTTGAGAAAGAATTCTCCAACCCCGCAGCTCAGACAGGCTTAGCAGCCGCCCTGAAAGTCAAACGGGGAGAAAAGAATCTCCCAGAGTGTATTACAACCATCTGCTGCTTGCATACTTTGGTACACGCAACGAGCCAGGCATGGAGGAAGACCTTGTTTCTTGAAAACCTTCATCCTACCGCATGCTTCCACCTTGGAATCCTTGGGGACCCCAAGGAAACCAACATTCAATCTTTGAAAGGTTTCACAAAGCAACAGAAAAGAGACTCTAAAGCCACTAAACATCATTCAGTTTTGAGTGTCAACACTCAACTGTCAGCCCTTGAGCGCAAAGGCACCCCCTGTAGTCCACCTAAGCTCACCATAGGCTCTACACCAATCTCTCCTAAATGGAAGCAGAAATCTACTCAAAAACAGACAAAGCATTCAAGGTGGACCACGTCCACAACAACCGTGGTCCCCCCAAAATGCTCACTACCTTGGATCAAAGATTGATCCAAACTCAAAGACACAACATGGACAGTTTGCACCCAGACGTCGGGAAAAACACACATACTGGGAAAGACAAACTGCTAACCAACACCAAAGCAGGATTTCCCCTGTAGATGAAAACAAAAAGTCTGTCTTTAGACAGAGAGCTCTAAGCATCCTAAGAGACACCCTCTACGACCTGAAGGAAGAGAACCATCAACATATGGCTGATGTGCTATCCATCACCTGTACGGTTCAACCTTCAAACGTAGCAACATCATTCCCTCAGTCTCACACAACTGAGGAAGGTCACAGACTGACTCAGACACAGATTCCGAGTCCTCGACTCGAAGCTCAAGACCAAACACCATGGAAAGGTCCACCTTTCTCCTCCAGCAACACTCGTGGAGACACGGTCGACCTCAAGGAGAAAACGTGTTAATCCAGACGGGGTCAGCATAAATGAACCAGGCAAACCAAAGTTTTTGTGCAACTTGTCAGAAGACGATAGAACACGAAAACTATACCTGCCTGTAACTCTTGAAAATTCCTTCCAGCAGGAAGCCCTCATTGACACCGCTGCCAATGTCACACTCATGTCAGCCAAACTGTTTAACAAACTGCAGGCTGAAACTAACAAGAACCTTACACACTCACCTTGCTCAGTTAAGATACAATCTTACACTGACAGAGACACAACGATGTCATCCATGGTCCACATCCACCTGACGGTTGGGCCCATGAGTTCTGTCCATCCCGTTTGTATATCACAACTGGATACTTGTCCACTTCTTCATAGCAAAGACTTCTTTGACCGAATTGAACCTCTCATAGAGTTTAAGCGGTTGAAACTTTGGGCTCAGGTCCAACAACCGCATTCCCTGAAACCAGTCGACCGACCTGCACGTTCCTTCCCCGTAGGGCCGGATCTCACCTGGTGTGTGACAAAAATCTCCACAGACGTGGATCAATTTAAAATCAGCAGAGATCAAAGAGAAACTCTCTCCAAACTAACATAGCGCATAAAAGAAAATTCTACTAAATCATGTGGTACACTTCGGATACACCACAAGTGTTGAATAACTCAAACAAATTAAAAATAAATCTTGTTGCGTCAAAATACGCCGCAAACGTCTTTGACATCCTCGCACCCACAAAACTATTAATACCGTGAAAACTACGGCGGACAAACTACATTTGTAAATCTCTAAATTTACAGTGCCTCACAGACGTTACACTCTGATGCAGTGCTTTTGTATATAAAATTAACAGTAAGAAACATCTACGCTGACTTTATAAAATTTCAAAGAAAAACTTTGAATCAATTGAGTTGAACATACCAAATTAAATGCTCAAATTTTTATCAGTCAATTTCATCTTAACTTTACATTTATTATTTGAATTTATTTCCTTGAAATAAATTAGCATGTATTCAACCCATTATATTTCTTTAAATCTACTTAACTTGTGCAGAAAATGTAATCCAAAATAGTCAAAAAAGACTAAATATACCTATTATTTTATTTAGATGCACCAAGATCATCAAATATCTAAATGATTTCACAGCTTTTAATTTATCCAAAATGCTTAGGCGTAAAAATGTTTCACCAAAAGGATTAGGACACATTGACAGTAACACACTGATAATTCAGCCACCCAGCCAATCCAGTGTGGGTGAATACTTCTTAATTCAAATTTTACTCAATTCTAATTTGATTTCAACCAGGTGAACACTAAAGTTGAGATCTTTTGTACCAGGTAAACCTGGACGAGTTTAAAATTTCAAATTCAACTAGCTTCCATGTCCTTAATTGTGGGAGGAAGCCGTAACAACCGGACGGATCCACACAAACACTTGGAGAATATGCAAGCTCCAAATTCTACAAATTAACCTTAAAGACATTCAATTAACTTTTATGTTGACAAATTTAAAGCAATCTTCTGTTTCAATTGAAACAAAGAATAGGATAAATGATGCAGACCCACAGGGTCTCCAAACTGTTGAAACAGGTCAAACCCTGAACACCTTCCAAAGTAATACTCTTTAGAGTTTACCAACCTAGAAAACAAAATGCTTTGCTTTGTGCCTATGACATCAGCCTTTACAGCAAGCATCGCCTAGGAGGAATCCAATCTATCTATCTTTGTTAGTTGGCTATGTACCACAGGCTTTTAAGGTGGCAGTAATTAAACCATTACTTAAAAAGCCATCACTTGACCCAGCTATCTTAGCTAATTATAGGCCAATCTCCAACCTTCCTTTTCTCTCAAAAATTCTTGAAAGGGTAGTTGTAAAACAGCTAACTGATCATCTGCAGAGGAATGGTCTATTTGAAGAGTTTCAGTCAGGTTTTAGAATTCATCATAGTACAGGAACAGCATTAGTGAAGGTTACAAATGATCTTCTTATGGCCTCGGACAGTGGACTCATCTCTGTGCTTGTTCTGTTAGACCTCAGTGCTGCTTTTGATACTGTTGACCATAAAATTTTATTACAGAGATTAGAGCATGCCATAGGTATTAAAGGCACTGTGCTGCGGTGGTTTGAATCATATTTGTCTAATAGATTACAATTTGTTCATGTAAATGGGGAATCTTCTTCACAGACTAAAGTTAATTATGGAGTTCCACAAGGTTCTGTGCTAGGACCAATTTTATTCACTTTATACATGCTTCCCTTAGGCAGTATTATTAGACGGTATTGCTTAAATTTTCATTGTTACGCAGATGATACCCAGCTTTATCTATCCATGAAGCCAGAGGACACACACCAATTAGCTAAACTGCAGGATTGTCTTACAGACATAAAGACATGGATGACCTCTAATTTCCTGCTTTTAAACTCAGATAAAACTGAAGTTATTGTACTTGGCCCCACAAATCTTAGAAACATGGTGTCTAACCAGATCCTTACTCTGGATGGCATTACCCTGACCTCTAGTAATACTGTGAGAAATCTTGGAGTCATTTTTGATCAGGATATGTCATTCAAAGTGTTGGGAAAGTGTCGGTACACGGACCCACAACAGGGGGCGAAAAGGAACGGACAATGGAGTAGGTCAAATAACAACACTTTACTGTTGTGAATGTGCACAACAAATACAACAGATTACAACAATAGATCAGAATCAATCCACAAAGGTGTCGTGTGGGCAGGCTCGAAGATAGGAGACACCTGTCCAAAGCAGAACCGGAACCACACGATTTCCTCCGCCACCAGACCCCGGGAATACTGGAGCCGCCAAGTCCCGAACTCCCAGGTGGCCACTGCCTCCGCGTGTCGGACCTGGTACTGCTGGCGAGGAACAAAAACACAATTAAAGGTGGGTGCGTTTGCACCTAGTAATCCACACGGCAGGAAAACTACCTCCACCTCTCGTTGGAAAAAAGGTCTGTTATCACTCACAAAAGTCACAAAAGGTTACTGTCAAGCAGTCAGCTGAGAATATTACCTTCCAGGTAGAACAATATCTCGGCAAAGAGGTGGAGACGTCGTCCTGCTGATGTACCCCTGCTGATTGGTAACAGCTGTTGCAGGTGATGCGTGACAGCTGTCACCCTAGCTGCTCCTGTGAGGCGGCTGCGCCCTCTGGTGCCTGGAGCCCGCACTCCAGGCAGGGCGCCCTCTGGTGGTGGGCCAGCAGTACCTCCTCTTCTGGCGGCCCACACAACAGGACCCCCCCCCTCAACGGGCGCCTCCTGGCGCCCGACCAGGCTTGTCCGGGTGGCGGCGGTAGAAATCGGCCAGGAGGGCCGGGTCCAGGATGAAGCCCCTCTTCACCCAGGAGCGTTCTTCGGGGCCGTACCCCTCCCAGTCCACCAAATACTGGAAGCCCCGGCCCATCCTACGGACATCCAAAAGCCGGCGTACAGTCCAAGCCGGCTCGCCATCGATGATCCGGGCAGGAGGCGGCGCCGGACCCGGAGTACAGAGGGGTGAGGAGTGATGAGGTTTAATCCGGGACACATGAAACACAGGATGGATCCGCAGTGAGGCCGGCAGCCGAAGCCTCACTGCGGCTGGACTGATGACCTTCAGGATCTTGAATGGGCCGATGTAACGGTCCTGTAACTTGGGGGAGTCCACTTGGAGGGGGATGTCCTTTGTGGATAACCACACCTCCTGCCCAGGCCGATACGCAGGGGCCGGGGTCCGCCGACGGTCCGCATGGGCTTTTGCCCTCGTCCGGGCCTTTAGCAAAGCAGAACGGGCGGCACGCCACACCCGACGGCACTTCCGCAGGTGGGCCTGGACCGAGGGCACACCGACCTCTCCCTCAACCACCGGAAACAACGGGGCTGATACCCCAGACATACCTCAAAAGGGGAGAGGCCGGTGGCTGAAGACACCTGGCTGTTATGGGCATACTCGATCCAGGCCAAATGGGTACTCCAGGCCGCCGGGTGTGCGGCAGTCACGCAGCGCAAGGCCTGCTCCACCTCCTGGTTTACCCGTTCTGCTTGCCCGTTGGTCTGAGGGTGGTACCCGGACGAGAGACTCACCGTGGCCCCCAGTTCCCGGCAGAAGCTCCTCCAGACTTGCGAGGAGAACTGGGGACCGCGATCGGAGACGATGTCTGTTGGAATCCCATGCAGCCGGACGATGTGGTGGACCAGGAGGTCCGCTGTCTCCTGGGCTGTTGGGAGCTTCGGGAGGGCCACAAAGTGGGCCGCCTTGGAGAATCGGTCCACTATCGTGAGGATGGTGGTGTTACCCTGGGACGGCGGGAGGCCTGTGACAAAATCCAGGCCGATGTGGGACCAGGGGCGATGAGGCACGGGCAGCGGCTGGAGTAAACCTGATGCCCGGCGATGGTCAGCCTTGCCCCTGGCGCAGGTGGTGCAGGCCTGGATATAATCCCGGACGTCGGCCTCTAGGGACGCCCACCAGAAGCGCTGCCGGACAACTGCCACGGTTCTTCGCACCCCTGGATGACAGGAGAGCTTGGAGCCGTGACAGAAGTCCAGGACTGCAGCCCTAGCTTCTGGTGGGACGTATAGTTTGTTCTTCGGCCCAGTTCCGGGGTCCGGGCTTCGTGCCAGGGCCTCCCGGACGGTTCTCTCTACGTCCCAGGTGAGGGTGGCCACGATAGTGGACTCCGGGATGATGGGTTCCGGTGGATCCGACAACTCCGCTTTGACTTCATCTTCATGTACCCGGGACAAGGCATCCGATCTCTGGTTCTTGGTCCCGGGACGGTAGGTTATCCGGAAGTCAAAACGGCCGAAGAACAGTGACCAGCGGGCTTGCCTGGGGTTCAGCCGCTTGGCGGTCCTGATATACTCCAGGTTCCGGTGGTCAGTGAAAACCGTGAATGGCACGGACGTTCCCTCCAACAGATGTCTCCACTCTTCAAGAGCCTCTTTCACCGCAAGGAGTTCTCGATTGCCGACGTCATAGTTCCGTTCGGCCGGGGTCAACCTGCGGGAAAAATAGGCACACGGGTGAAGGACCTTATCGGTCTTCCCGCTCTGGGAAAGCACGGCTCCTATCCCTGAGTCCGAGGCGTCCACTTCAACCACTAACTGGCGACTAGGATCGGGCTGCACCAGAACGGGTGCAGACGAGAAGCGCCGTTTCAACTCCTTGAACGCGGCATCGCAACGATCTGACCAGGTGAAGGGGACTTTTGGTGAGGTCAGGGCTGTCAGGGGGCTAACTACCTGACTGTAGCCCTTAATGAACCTCCTGTAGAAATTCGCAAAGCCGAGGAACTGTTGCAGCTTCCTACGGCTAGTGGGTTGGGGCCAGTCTCTCACCGCCGCAACCTTGGCCGGATCAGGAGCGACGGAGTTGGGGGAGATGATAAACCCCAGGAAGGACAAAGATGTGCGGTGAAACGCACACTTCTCGCCCTTCACAAACAGCCGGTTCTCGAACAACCGCTGCAGGACCTGACGTACATGCCGGACATGAGTCTCAGGATCCGGAGAAAAGATGAGTATATCGTCCAGATATACGAAGACGAATCGGTGCAGGAAATCCCGCAAGACATCATTAACCAATGCTTGGAACGTCGCGGGGGCGTTTGTGAGGCCGAACGGCATGACCAGGTACTCAAAGTGACCTAATGGGGTGTTGAATGCCGTCTTCCATTCGTCTCCCTTCCGGATCCGAACCAGGTGATACGCATTTCTAAGATCCAGCTTAGTAAAGATTTTGGCTCCATGCAGGGGGGTGAACACGGAATCTAATTATGGCAACGGGTATCGGTTGCGAACCGTAATCTCATTCAGCCCCCTGTAATCAATACATGGACGAAGTCCGCCATCTTTCTTGCCCACAAAAAAGAAACCTGCCCCCATCGGGGAGGTGGAGTTCCGGATCAGCCCGGCAGCTAATGAGTCCCGGATGTAGGTCTCCATTGATTCGCACTCAGGTCGTGAGAGGTTGTACAGCCTGCTGGACGGGAACTCAGCGCCTGGAACCAAATCAATGGCACAATCGTACGGACGGTGCGGGGGAAGGGTGAGTGCCAGATCCTTGCTGAAGACATCAGCAAGATCGTGGTACTCAACCGGCACTGCCGTCAGATTGGGAGGGACTTTGACCTCCTCCTTAGCCTGGGAACCGGGAGGAACCGAGGATCCTAAACACACCCGATGGCAGGTTTCGCTCCACTGAACCACCACCCCAGACGGCCAATCGATCCGGGGATTGTGCTTTAACATCCATGGGATGCCCAAAATCACGCGGGAGGTAGAAGAAGTTACAAAAAACTCAATCTCCTCCCGGTGGTTTCCAGACACCACCAGAGTTACTGGTTGTGTCTTGTGTGTGAGTAAAGGGAGGAGGGTGCCATCTAGTGCCCGCACCTGCAATGGCGAAGGAAGCGCCACCAGAGGGAGCCCTACCTCCTTTGCCCATCTGCTGTCTAGCAGATTCCCTTCTGACCCCGTGTCCACCAGTGCTGGGGCTTGAAGGGTTAAATCCCCGCTCAGGATTGTGACTGGGAGTCGTGTGGCAATTTGTGTGTGTCTCACTTGAATGTCTTGACCCCCCCTTAGCCCAGTCTCTAAGGGTGAGTGTTGACGTTTTGGCCGTTTGGGGCAGTCTCTCTGTGTGTGCTCTGTTGAGCTGCAGAGAAAACACTCTCCACGGATCAGCCTCCCCATTTTGGCCCTGTGCGTTTCCCTAACAACGTCACCAGGGGGAGCTGTTGCCCCACAAAGCGCTGCGGCTGTGGAGCGTGGGGAGGGCGGCCCCTTTTCGAACCCGGAAGGGAGAGGGGCGGCGCGTATCCGCTCACGTCCTTCGCCTCGCTCCCGACGGCGTTCCTCTAACCGATTGTCTAATCGTATAACAAGATCAATAAGCCCGTCTAAATCCCGCGGTTCATCCTTGGCCACCAGGAGCTCCTTCAGGACCAACGACAGTCCGTTTACGAAGGCGGCGCAGAGGGCAGTGTTATTCCAGCCGGACCTCGCAGCCGCGATGCGGAAGTCGACTGCATAAACAGCTGCGCTCCGGCGCCCCTGTCTCATTGACAGCAGCACGGCTGAAGCGGTCTCTCCTCTATTTGGGTGATCGAACACTGTTCTGAACTCCCTCACAAACCCATCATATATCAGAAGGAGCCGTGAATTTTGCTCCCAAAGCGCTGTAGCCCAAGCGCGTGCCTTGCCGCGAAGCAGATTAATGACATAAGCTATCTTACTAGCATCAGTCGCGTACATGACAGGACGATGTGCGAAGACGAGCGAACACTGCATAAGGAAGTCCGCGCACGTCTCCACACAACCCCCGTACGGCTCTGGAGGGCTTATGTATGCTTCCGGGGAAGGTGGGAGGGGTCGTTGAACGACCTGTGGAACATCACTGTTACGCACAGGGTCGACAGGAGGGAGAGCCGCAGCAGCGCCCTGAGGGCGCGCTTCCACCTGCGCGGCGAGAGCCTCCACCCTGCGGTTAAGGAGGACGTTCTGCTCGGTCATTAAATCCAACCGAGCCGTGAAAGCGGTGAGGATCCGCTGCAACTCACCGATCATTCCTCCTGCGGACGCCTGTGCGCCCTGTTCTTCCATTGGCCGTTCAACAGCCGGTTGACGCCCCTCGGGATCCATGACGCTGGCCAAGATATCCTGTTGGGAAAGTGTCGGTACACGGACCCACAACAGGGGGCGAAAAGGAACGGACAATGGAGTAGGTCAAATAACAACACTTTACTGTTGTGAATGTGCACAACAAATACAACAGATTACAACAATAGATCAGAATCAATCCACAAAGGTGTCGTGTGGGCAGGCTCGAAGATAGGAGACACCTGTCCAAAGCAGAACCGGAACCACATGATTTCCTCCGCCACCAGACCCCGGGAATACTGGAGCCGCCAAGTCCCGAACTCCCAGGTGGCCACTGCCTCCGCGTGTCGGACCTGGTACTGCTGGCGAGGAACAAAAACACAATTAAAGGTGGGCGCGTTTGCACCCAGTAATCCACACGGCAGGAAAACTACCTCCACCTCTCGTTGGAAAAAAGGTCTGTTATCACTCACAAAAGTCACAAAAGGTTACTGTCAAGCAGTCAGCTGAGAATATTACCTTCCAGGTAGAACGATATCTCGGCAAAGAGGTGGAGACGTCGTCCTGCTGATGTACCCCTGCTGATTGGTAACAGCTGTTGCAGGTGATGCGTGACAGCTGTCACCCTAGCTGCTCCTGTGAGGCGGCTGCGCCCTCTGGTGCCTGGAGCCCGCACTCCAGGCAGGGCGCCCTCTGGTGGTGGACCAGCAGTACCTCCTCTTCTGGCGGCCCACACAACACAAAGCGCATATTAAACAAATATGTAGGACTGCTTTTTTGCATTTACGCAATATCTCTAAAATCAGAAAGGTCTTGTCTCAGAGTGATGCTGAAAAACTAATTCATGCATTTATTTCCTCTAGGCTGGACTATTGTAATTCATTATTATCAGGTTGTCCTAAAAGTTCCCTAAAAAGCCTTCAGTTAATTCAAAATGCTGCAGCTAGAGTACTGACGGGGACTAGAAGGAGAGAGCATATCTCACCCATATTGGCCTCTCTTCATTGGCTTCCTGTTAATTCTAGAATAGAATTTAAAATTCTTCTTCTTACTTATAAGGTTTTGAATAATCAGGTCCCATGTTATCTTAGGGACCTCGTAGTACCATATCACCCCAATAGAGCGCTTCACTGTCAGACTGCAGGCTTACTTGTAGTTCCTAGGGTTTGTAAGAGTAGAATGGGAGGCAGAGCCTTCAGCTTTCAGGCTCCTCTCCTGTGGAACCAGCTCCCAATTCAGATCAGGGAGACAGACACCCTCTCTACTTTTAAGATTAGGCTTAAAACTTTCCTTTTTGCTAAAGCTTATAGTTAGGGCTGGATCAGGTGACCCTGAACCATCCCTTAGTTATGCTGCTATAGACGTAGACTGCTGGGGGGTTCCCATGATGCACTGTTTCTTTCTCTTTTTGCTCTGTATGCACCACTCTGCATTTAATCATTAGTGATCGATCTCTGCTGTCCTCCACAGCATGTCTTTTTCCTGGTTCTCTCCCTCAGCCCCAACCAGTCCCAGCAGAAGACTGCCCCTCTCTGAGCCTGGTTCTGCTGGAGGTTTCTTCCTGTTAAAAGGGAGTTTTTCCTTCCCACTGTAGCCAAGTGCTTGCTCACAGGGGGTCGTTTTGACCGTTGGGGTTTTACATAATTATTGTATGGCCTTGCCTTACAATATAAAGCGCCTTGGGGCAACTGTTTGTTGTGATTTGGCGCTATATAAAAAAATTGATTGATTGATTGATAGGAGGACCTCGTCCATCATCAGCCACCGATGCCTCTTCTCGGCCAGCTTCTTCCTTGTGATGAAGGAATCGACATCATCTATTCCTTCCTCAAATGGGGGGATATGTAGCGTGATGGCCTCGATTAGACCTGATTAAATCAAATATATTAATCCTCTCTCAACCACAAAAACCCACTGGATGCAGAGACTGCATTTCCACCTCAGTGGAGAAATTCCTAAGTCATCTGGAGATATTCAGATAAGTTTTGGAGATATCACCCCATGGTCTAACACTGCCTTCCAGAGAAAAAGAAGGTTGTAATTCGTGAACTACATGACATGATAATGGCTTAACGTCAGAATCTGAGCTTCTCCAGCACAGGAGAACCCAAAACTTTTATGGTCAAGATAAGACAGGACCTCTCCTCATCCAGGGGGGGACCCTTCCTCCACGATAACACATGGCCATAAATTGTTGATTCTTCACAACTAACTTTTATCTTGAGTAAAACAAAGAAAAGACCTTTGGTTTGAAATAAGAATTTACATAAGTATGTCTCTCATTTATATCTAAAGACTTATAATGTTGTTACATTTATTATTAAAATGAAATGCCTTGCATGTAGTCATTCCATTTATTGATGTGCTCATGTTAACTGATGTGTGTGTGACCTTTCTGCAGTATCTAAAATGCTGATGCTGAAGTACTCTGTTTATCCAAAGGATGTGTTTAAATGTCTCGTAATAATGTGTTCATTTGGGTGCCTTAGAACAAATAGCATTTCAAATTAATTAATGTGTTTAAATAGTTGAATCATTTCTGCCTGCTCTAAGACATGAAGTGTCTGTGAGATCACACACCCTAAATGGGCGGAGTTTAGTGACGTAAGTCCCCCTTTAAAAGTTAGAACAGAGCTCTGCCTCTGCTCGCCTCTGCTTTTCCTCCACCCCCGCTCTCTCCGCTCTCGCTCTTCCTCTTCTGCAACTTTTTCCTCTCTCTTTTGCTTAACGGTTAATTCTATTTTGGGCCAAGAGCCATTGCTAAGCTAAGCTACCACGTGGCATTCATTCATTCATTCATTACCTTTGGGACAAACTCAAAGTTTAACCTGACGCTTTTAAGGTGCATCAAGCTTTTTGAATTTTTAAGATGACTTCCGAGCTGAGCTTTCCAAATTAAGAGCGAATGTACAGAAAAGCGACTTTTCCTTTTTCATTCAGTTTTCAATGCTCTTATTAAAGTTTTACTTTTTCTAAAGTCACAAAGACTTTAATTTGGCTCCAACCATTTTTGAAAGCTACTAAGAACCCTTTTTCAACAAACACCTTCCACCTCTGGGTCACTGCACGCTGACACAGAGCTGATTCCAAACCTGATCAGCAGCTACAGCAAAACCAGCCAACACCAGCCCTGGGATCACACGGGGGACACTTTTGAGTGAACCCCTCCAACCCAGGTGAGCTCATGCTGCCCGATATCGACGACGGATGGACGGAACCAGCCCTCCAACAGCAGCTAATCGACCCAGTCCAGGCTCCATGAAGGAGGTTTGTTGTTAATGGGTACAGGTGGCTCCTCATCTCCTTTTTCTTTAAAGACATTCTATTCTATTTCATCACTAAATTTCAATCAGATTAATTTACTTACTACTTAGTTTTAAGCTTCACCTCTTTCTTCTAATGTCTCATGAGTGAGTAAGAAAATTGTTTCCCTGAATGAACGTATTTTTATTTTTGTTTATTTTTGGTACAGAAGGAAACTCTTGGTCAACAGTATTGAAGAATTCATAATTTTCAGATCAGAGATTGATTAAACCAAATCGAGACTAATTAATTAATTTGAGACTGATAAATTAGTGTTTAAATTATGGTACTTATGCTATATAAAAAAGGAATAAGTGGTGCCCCATTAATGCTTAAATAAGTATTAAACCCTAAATCAGTTACTTTGGTGACCCGTTATTTTGGGGCCTAATCCAGTCTAATTCAATTTGGGAGTTTAATTACTTATTCACTACAACTAAATGTACCAGCCTTCCACGAGTCTTGTTCGGGTTCGGGTAGTAGGTTGGATTTGGAGGGCTCTCTGTTGGGACTGTTTACACAGAGACTGCTACCTGCTGCTTTGGACTTGAACTAAGTCTTTTTCAAGACTTTTTTACTTTTTTACTTTTTAATTTTTTTTTAACTTTTTACTGTGCTCCAACGCCTAAGGAAGACCTCTAACGGTCGAAACATCGCGACGGAGCACTTTTATCAGCTAACTTTTATTAGCGTTGGCAGGCTAACTAGCTTGCTAACGCTTTCGTTTTTATTTTTTTTATTTTTATTTTATTTTAGCACCGTTGTCGTGCGTTGCCTGTGCTGCTTCATGGCCTGTTTGGTGCCTTGATTGGGGCACTCCTTCTGCTGAATCACCTTTGGATTATTTGCACATTATTTACTTTGTGTGTTTTTGGGAATCCGCTAGCTTAGCGTAGCTACTAGCTCTTAGCCGATTTAGCATGGCGGCTTCTCCTGTCTCTCCCGCACTTTTCTGCTCTGGGTGTGAAATGTTTAGTTATTCCTCGGCCTCCTTTAGCAGTAACGGTACTTGTAATAAGTGCAGCTTATTCGTAGCTTTGGAGGCCAGGCTGGGCGAAGTGGAGGCTCGGCTCCGCACCGTGGAAAATTCTACAGCTAGCCAGGCCCCTGTAGTCGGTGCGGACCAAGGTAGCTTAGCCGCAGTTAGTTCCCCCCTGGCAGATCCCGTGCAGTCGGGAAAGCAGGCTGACTGGGTGACTGTGAGGAGGAAGCGTAGCCCTAAACAGAAGCCCCGTGTACACCATCAACCCGTTCACATCTCTAACCGTTTTTCCCCACTCAACGACACACCCGCCGAGGATCAAACTCTGGTTATTGGCGACTCTGTTTTGAGAAATGTGAAGTTAGCGACACCAGCAACCATTGTTAATTGTCTTTCGGGGGCCAGAGGAGGCGACATCGAAGGACATTTGAAATTGCTGGCTAAGGCTAAGCGGAAATTTGGTAAGATTGTAATTCACGTCGGCAGTAATGACACTCGGTTACGCCAATCGGAGGTCACTAAAATTAACATTAAATCGGTGTGTAACTTTGCAAAAACAATGTCGGACTCTGTTGTTTTCTCTGGGCCCCTCCCCAATCAGACCGGGAGTGACATGTTTAGCCGCATGTTCTCCTTGAATTGCTGGCTGTCTGAGTGGTGTCCAAAAAATGAGGTGGGCTTCATTGATAATTGGCAAAGCTTCTGGGGAAAACCTGGTCTTGTTAGGAGAGACGGCATCCATCCCACTTTAGAGGGAGCAGCTCTCATTTCTAGAAATCTGGCCAATTTTTTTGGATCCTCCAAACTGTGACTGTCTAGCGTTGGGACCAGGAGGCAGAGCTGTGGTCTTATACACCTCTCTGCAGCTTCTCTCCCCCTGCCATCCCCTTATTACCCCATGCCCGTGGAGACGGTGCCTGCTCCCAGACCACCAATAACTAGCAAAAATCTATTTAAGCATAAAAATTCAAAAAGAAAAAATAATATAGCACCTTCAATTGCACCACAGACTAAAACAGTTAAATGTGGTCTATTAAACATTAGGTCTCTTTCTTCTAAGTCCCTGTTGGTAAATGATATAATAATTGATCAACGTATTGATTTATTCTGCCTAACAGAAACTTGGTCACAGCAGGATGAATATGTTAGTTTAAATGAGTCAACACCCCCGAGTCACACTAACTGTCAGAATGCTTGTAGCACGGGCCGGGGCGGAGGATTAGCAGCAATCTTCCATTCCAGCTTATTAATTAATCAAAAACCTAGACAGAGCTTTAATTCATTTGAAAGCTTGTCTCTTAGTCTTGTCCATCCAAATTGGAAGTCCCAAAAACCAGTTTTATTTGTTATTATCTATCGTCCACCTGGTCGTTACTGTGAGTTTCTCTGTGAATTTTCAGACCTTTTGTCTGACTTAGTGCTTAGCTCAGATAAGATAATTATAGTGGGCGATTTTAACATCCACACAGATGCTGAGAATGACAGCCTCAACACTGCATTTAATCTATTATTAGACTCTATCGGCTTTGCTCAAAAAGTAAATGAGTCCACCCACCACTTTAATCATATTTTAGATCTTGTTCTGACTTATGGTATGGAAATAGAAGACTTAACAGTATTCCCTGAAAACTCCCTTCTGTCTGATCATTTTTTAATAACATTTACATTTACCCTGATGGACTACCCTGCAGTGGGGAATAAGTTTCATTACACTAGAAGTCTTTCAGAAAGCGCTGTAACTAGGTTTAAGGATATGATTCCTTCTTTATGTTCTCTAATGTCATATACCAACACAGAGCAGAGTAGCTACCTAAACTCTGTAAGGGAGCTAGAGTATCTCGTCAATAGTTTTACATCCTCATTGAAGACAACTTTGGATGCTGTAGCTCCTCTGAAAAAGAGAGCTTTAAATCAGAAGTGTCTGACTCCGTGGTATAACTCACAAACTCGTAGCTTAAAGCAGATAACCCGTAAGTTGGAGAGGAAATGGCGTCTCACTAATTTAGAAGATCTTCACTTAGCCTGGAAAAAGAGTTTGTTGCTCTATAAGAAAGCCCTCCGTGAAGCTAGGACATCTTTCTACTCATCACTAATTGAAGAAAATAAGAACAACCCCAGGTTTCTTTTCAGCACTGTAGCCAGGCTGACAAAGAGTCAGAGCTCTATTGAGCTGAGTATTCCATTAACTTTAACTAGTGATGACTTCATGACTTTCTTTGCTAACAAAATTTTGACTATTAGAGAAAAAATTACTCATAACCATCCCAAAGATGTATCGTTATCTTTGGCTGCTTTCAGTGATGCCGGTATTTGGTTAGACTCTTTCTCTCCGATTGTTCTGCCTGAGTTATTTTCATTAGTTACTTCATCCAAACCATCAACATGCTTATTAGACCCCATTCCTGCCAGGCTGCTCAAGGAAGTCCTACCATTATTTAATGCTTCAATCTTAAATATGATCAATCTATCTTTGTTAGTTGGTTATGTACCACAGGCCTATTCACTTTATACATGCTTCCCTTGGGCAGTATTATTAGACGGTATTGCTTAAATTTTCATTGTTACGCAGGTGATACCCAGCTTTATCTATCCATGAAGCCAGAGGATACACACCAATTAGCTAAACTGCAGGATTGTCTTACAGACATAAAGACATGGATGACCTCTAATTTCCTGCTTTTAAACTCAGATAAAACTGAAGTTATTGTACTTGGCCCCACAAATCTTAGAAGCATGGTGTCTAACCAGATCGTTACTCTGGATGGCATTTTCCTGATCTCTAGTAATACTGTGAGAAATCTTGGAGTTATTTTTGATCAGGATATGTCATTCAAAGCGCATATTAAACAAATATGTAGGACTGCCTTTTTGCATTTACGCAATATTTCTAAAATCAGAAAGGTCTTGTCTCAGAGTGATGCTGAAAAACTAATTCATGCATTTATTTCCTCTAGGCTGGACTATTGTAATTCATTATTATCAGGTTGTCCTAAAAGTTCCCTAAAAAGCCTTCAGTTGGTTCAGAATGCTGCAGCTAGAGTACTGACGGGGACTAGCAGGAGAGAGCATATCTCACCCGTGTTGGCCTCTCTTCATTGGCTTCCTGTTAATTCTAGAATAGAATTTAAAATTCTTCTTCTTACTTATAAGGTTTTGAATAATCAGGTCCCATCTTATCTTAGGGACCTCGTAGTACCATATTACCCCATTAGAGCGCTTCGCTCTCAGACTGCGGGCTTACTTGTGGTTCCTAGGGTTTGTAAGAGTAGAATGGGAGGCAGAGCCTTCAGCTTTCAGGCTCCTCTCCTGTGGAACCAGCTCCCAATTCAGATCAGGGAGACAGATACCCTCTCTACTTTTAAGATTAGGCTTAAAACTTTCCTTTTCGCTAAGGCTTATAGTTAGGGCTGGATCGGGTGACCCTGGACCATCCCTTGGTTATGTTGCTTTAGACGTAGACTGTGGGGGGTTCCCATGATGCACTGTTTCTTTCTTTTTTTGCTCCATATGCATCACTCTGCATTTAATCATTAGTGATCGATCTCTGCCCCCCTTCTCGGCATGTCTTTTTCCTGGTTCTTTCCCTCAGCCCCAACCAGTCTCAGCAGAAGACTGCCCCTCCCTGAGCCTGGTTCTGCTGGAGGTTTCTTCCTGTTAAAAGGGAGTTTTTCCTTCCCACTGTGGCCAAGTGCTTGCTCATAGGGGGTCGTTTTGACCGTTGGGGTTTTTCATGGTTATTGTATGGCCTTGCCTTGCAATATGGAGCGCCTTGGGGCAACTGTTTGTTGTGATTTGGCGCTATATAAGAAAAAAGTTGATTGATTGATTGATTGATTAAATGCTACATATCAAGGATCCCCATAGTAAGGCCTGAATATATGTAAAGCAAAGTGTCTCCACTCAAATCACCAATAGTCACTACTTTCTACATTTTCTCGGTGCTCCGTGAACACGATTCAGTAAATTATTAATAAATTTATTCCAATAAATTTATTAATATTTGCTACAGTTTTATTGGTGTCTCTGTGTGAGGGTTAACCCATATTCTTTACATTTTATTGGTGCCCGTGTGTGAGGCTTTATTATTAATATTCACTACATTATTATTGGTGCCCCGTGTGAGGCTTTATTATTAATATTCGCTACAGCATCTTCATTCCTTGGAGAGGAGGTTTGTACACCACAGAATTCTTGAGGGCACTGAAGTGGCAGGCTATGTGCAGTAAGGGATTTATCTACCTCAGCACAAAAGAAATTATCTCTCCTTTGAGAGCAAACTGCATATACTGTACAATAGGCTATCAGATGGGTCAATCACACCCTTGTCAGCATGTCCCCTCCTGTGGTGCACCAATGAGCACCTTGTTTACATACCAAAATGAGTGCTCACAGATGAAGTAGCAAATTAGCTAAAAGCCACAGAGCCGATCGGCTGCCCTGTGGGTTTTATAGGTAGAACAGCCAAATTGGGGGACTTCTAGTGTTACCCACTTGGCCACCACCCCTGCCCATTGTATGTCTGTGGTGAACTCTGAAATCTAAGCGAGCTGCCATTGCTGACATGCAAACCAGTGTTCCTACGCTTCGGCCAAGGCAAAAGTCAGCAGTTTGTGGTCTACGAAAGCTGTAAACCTCCGTCCCGCAGAAGTGTCAGACGGCAAGGTGAAGGGCGAGCAGCTCCTGGTCAAATGTGCTCTATTTGTGCTCACTGGGGTGTAACTGCTGACTGAAGAAAGCACGCAGCTGCCAAGCCCCATTTACACACTGTTCACGTACTGCGCACACAGCATAGTCCAATTTATCCGCTGACCAGTACACCATATGCTTGAGCACTTTCCCCTTTAAGACCCTGTACAGGGGGCGCATGACCGCAATATGTGCCCAAGGGGTGCTATATAAAGGGAAAAGAGCAGGGGGCCTAAGACAGACCACTGTGGAACCCCAAATTTCATGTCACTAAGGTGAGAGGTAGTGTTATTGTACAAAACACAGTGAAAACGACTGGCCAGGTATGATGTCAACCATGCAAGGGCATTCCCAGCAATCTTAAAATGATTCCCCAGCCTATCGAGTAGAATATGGTGATCCACAGTATCAAACACAGAACAAAGACCTAACAGCACCAGAACTGTAGTGGTGTCCGAATCCATTGCAAGCAGAAGATCATTCACTACTTTCGTGAGAGCTGTCTCTGTGGAATGATATTTTCTAAAAGCATACTGCAGTGGCTCAGAAAGATTATTCTCAGTAAGGTGGTCCACAAGCTGCTGTGAAGCACCTTTTCCAGAATTTTAGAGCAGAATGATAGATTAGATATCGGCATATAGTTTTTCAATACACTAGGGTTAAGATTAGATTTCTTAAGTAATGGTTTAATCACTGCAAATTTGAAACATTTAGGAACAGATCCAGAGGCTAATGGAGATTAATAATTTCAGTACAGGTGGCCCAAGAGTGGCCCACGGGTCCTAAAACAGTTTTGTTGGTATAGGATCGAATCACCAAGTGGTGCTTTTTGTAGACGTTACGAGTTTCGTCAGCATGTCTAGTGAGATCATATCAAATTCTGTATATCTAGGTGAAACCTCAGTGATGGCATCCACTTCAGTAGCAGGGTGTAGTGGCTGGGTTAAGGCTGGGATATGTTTAACCTAATGTCATCTATTTTCTTCTCGAAGTAATCCAAGAAATCTTGTGCTTAAAAGGAGAGCGACTTATAGGTGGTTGTCTGTGAATAATTGTTGCCATTGTGTCAAACAATAACTTTGAGTTAGGCTTGTTTTTGTTGATCAAATCAGAGTAATTGGCCCGCTTTGTAGCCAGTAGTACATGCTTATAGTCTAAAGGTGCGTTTACACATAAGCAAGACGCGTTACAAATGTCATTTTTCTGTCAGTCGTGACACATTCCTGACATTCTTAACGTGACTTAACGCATCTGAATAGGTTTCTTAATAGTGTGTATTGGTGCGTGATATTCTTGATATTCGTGGAGCATGTTTTTGCCTGTCAAAAAATCTTCCATGAATGTCACACATCACCCTCATTTCGTCTCACGTCGTGGAGGTCGCAACTGAGCGTGTTGATCCATCTTGATGAGTAGTGATCCTTAATAGAACGTGACAACGTTCGTAGTGGTTCCTGTGATGGTTCTTGGAGCCCAAACTGTCACGCGTTATTACGAAGTGACACGGAAGCTGTCAAGTTTTGACACGACTTGTAACGTGGTGTCACATTTCACTGTGCGCCACGCCGAATCAGTTTTCTGTCACGTGCGCACAATTAAACTCGGCTCCACAGCGTTCAGTTTGATGCAGTATGCCGAAGAGGAACAGTGACACGTAGTCAGCCAAGTGTCGTTCCACAGTTACTGCTGAAGCTCTTCAGGACGCTCCTGCAGGTGTTCCACCTGCTGTTGTAACCGATGAGAGGGAGAACGAGTCTGAGCCAGAGGAGCAAGAGGAGACTCACGTGCAGCCAGACATCTCTGCACCTCCTCCAGTCCGGGGGAGGAAGAAGTGCGCACACAATTAAACCCTGCTGCACCGCATTCAGTTTGATTGCTGACACCAAGTCGGCTAAAAGTCTCATTTCAGTGCTCCTCAGTGCGCTCCTGCAGGTGTTCCACCTGCTGCATGTGCCTGATGTTTGGGAAAATGCGCGAGACGAGAGCCGCATGAAGCCACACATCTGGCTCTATCCGTCTCCTCCTCTTCCTCTCTGCGCCACTCCATGGCACAGAGCCCAACTATGCATGCAGTCACAAAGTTCTTCTGAAAAACTGGAGTGATCTGAATTTGGTTGGATGAATATGGGTGTGTGTGTGGAGACAATTCACCTCGTTCACAACGTGACAGAACTTAACAATGCGCTGTTACATGCAATAGCGCGCAACAACGCGGAACATTATTCTTGACCGTGTGTAATGGTTCCTGATAATTCGCCAGCAACATGTGTCATTAATCGCAACGTGTGGTAACAGGTTGCAGCAGTTCCTGAGGACACCTGACGCCTCTGCCTCAAATCATCACATTAGTGATCAGCGGCCAAGAATGTGTACTTCGTGGCATTCGTGACTTGTCGTCGTTATGTGTAAACACAGCATTAGATAGCATCGCACCATGTGAGGAACTACACCATTTTTGTTCTAGACCTCTAGCCTTATGCTTGAGGTCACGCAAGTAATCACTGAACCAAGATGACTGTGTTTCAGGAGGCGTGGTTTTAATATAGGTGGAGCAATCATGTTGAGTGTAGTTTTGAGCACTGAACTGTCCACAAGACTGTCTACTGATTGGGCATTTTCCAAATGTGAAGCTAAGATATCAGGTAGTCTTGCTTTGAGTTCAGTTGTAGCTGAGGAGTTGAAGCATTGCCGCAATGATAAATAAGGTGGTTGTTCCACTAAACATGGCAGCGAAACTGTAAACCTAATAAGTGAGTGATCAGAAACCACTGATGCAAGAGGCATGATGTCAACATTTATGACAGCAATACCACGTGTGAGAACCAAATCTAGGGTATTTCCACTAATGTGCGTCGAATCCTGAATGTATTGCTGGAATCCTAATACATCTATAATTTCCATAAATAAGTTGGAGAGGGGAGCAGAAGGCTTATTTATATGAATATTGAAGTCACCAATAATCAGAATGTTATCTGCAGTAGTTGACAAGTTAGAGACAAACTCACCAAAATCATCAAATCAAATCAAATCAATTTTATTTATATAGCGCCAAATCACAACAAACAGTTGCCCCAAGGCACTTTATATTGTAAGGCAAAAGCCATACAATAATTACAGAAAAACCCCAACGGTCAAAACGACCCCTATGAGCAAGCACTTGGCGACAGTGGGAAGGAAAAACTCCCTTTTAACAGGAAGAAACCTCCAGCAGAACCAGGCTCAAGGAGGGGCAGTCTTCTGCTGGGACTGATTGGGGCTGAGAATCATCTAAGAATTCAGAGTAGGGGCCAGTGGACCTATATACAGTAACAAAGTAATATGGCTGATTTTTAATCTCGTGACCTTGGCAATACATACCATCATGGACAGAGCGGAGAATCGGATGTTCAAAGAAATTATACCCCCAACAGCTAATAAACTAAACCTAGATTTATAAATAAGACCAATACCTCCACCATGCTTCACATCACAAGGGACATGACTAAATGTGTACGCCGGTGGGCAGGCCTCATTAAGGGGAGGACAATTGTAGGTTTAAGCCAGGTTTCACATAACCCAATCATATCTAAGTGGTGATCCATAATTAGATCGTTAATCAACAGTGATTTTGAGGACAGTGATCTTATGTTAATGAGACCCAAACTAAAGACCTCACTGGGGTTGACAGTTGCACTGTTTGGATTTTGGGGTGGTTCCAGAGTAGCATATATAAGATGCCTGGAAGTAGGTTTAGGTTTGAGACATTCCACGCAGTTTAGGTAGTTTAGGTAGCAAACACAAAATATTTTATATTGTTAGAACAGCCAGTGGGCCATCCTCAGTTTCAGCATCATCCAATGTAGTAATAGGTATTAAGTTTGCAAAGCATATCCCTCTATGATTTTTATTGACACGTCTGCAGAGATAGGCCACAGTCTCAACTGGATGAATTTCCTTGCCACATAAACTGCACTATTACCATAGTGGATACTGATTACTGATTACTACTTGAAAAATTAACTTAGGTACTTCACTGATTACTCAGTTTTAAAAACAACTAAGTTAGATTACTATTTACTTTATTAGTTACTTTCAGCAGCTGCCCCCACCACCTCAACATGAAAAATGATAATCTGTTTTTCCAATACACACTTACAGCCACCCTTTCTTGACTTCAATGAACATAAATACTTGTTTTATTAAAAAAATAAAGGCATCTTTCTTGACCTATTTATCTCTTGACAGCACTGTAACTGTAAAACTTACCATTTCTAACCTACATTGTTTATAAATGTAACTATTAAATTATTTCTAACATTTTTCTAAACATTTTAGTTGTTGAAATTATTATTATTATTATTATCATTATAAGTAGTATTAGTAGTAGTAAAAGTAGTAAAGGGGGTGGTGGCCAAGTGGTTAATGCGCTTGGTTTCAGTGCAGAAGGTGCCAGGTTCAAATCCCACCCCTGCCACATTTCTCCATGTAATGTGGAGTTGCGTCAGGAAGGGCATCCGGCGTAAAACCTGTGCCAATTCAACATGCAGATCCACCTTGGATTTGCTGTGGCGATCCCGAGTGCAAACAAAGGAGCAGTCGAAGTGACTACTATTAGTAGTAGTAATAGTATGAAAATATGTTTAAAAAAGTAGACCTTTAATCTAGGGCTGTTGTGGGGAGCCGTGCCCCATGACTTGCTGTTTGAGCAGATGAATGGATAATGTTTTTTTATGCAGAAAACACAACCAAATTGACAGGTAAGAAAGTTTTATCAGCGTTTTTTACATCATGTCATCCTCAGAACCAGGCTCAGGGAGGGGCAGTCTTCTGCTGGGACTGATTGGGGCTGAGGGAGAGAACCAGGAAAAAGACATGCTGTGGAGGAGAGCAGAGATCAATCACTAATGATTAAATGCAGAGTGGTGCATACAGAGCAAAAAGAGAAAGAAACACTCAGTGCATCATGGGAACCCCCCAGCACTTTATACTCACTTTTTTTAAACACACTACTATTACTTTGAACACAACTGTGTAGGCTAAGACATCATACAAGCATAAATACCATCATTTGCTTCTTCTTGACAGCATTTGCTGGATCTTTTAGCCAATCCTCAAAGCAGTCAACTTCATCCAGGTAAGCTAAAGGAAAGGATGTCTGGAGGCACTGCCACAATTGGCTCAGATGCAGCACTTGACCATCATATCAGTAGATTGACCGGCATTGACAGTTGGTTAATTTGTGGAGGTCAGCAGCTACAAAACAACACCAAATTTAGAGACGTGATGAGAATTCTAAATGTAGCAAAACCAGACAGTTACAGAGAAATCATTACATAACTGTATTGAAATGTTAATGGAGAGAAATGTGTCGTGACCACACAATTCAACATATCACTCACTCAAATCTTAATGCTGGGGTAAGTTGTTTTATTATTTTAAAATCAGTTTTTTAATATTGGTAAATGTTTTTTAGTGATTGAGTTTCTCACTGTTTAAACTATCAGTGCTATCAAGTATCAGTACTAACCAGTAATGTTATGGTTAGGGGTCCGGATGGAACCAAACCAGCCAGGAACTGAACCAAAATGCAGGGAGCAATAAAGAAAGTTGGAAATGAACAAACAAAGATTTATTTAGAATAAATGTGCAACAAAGGTAGTAGAGTAAATCAGGAGCCTGGAGAGTCTGGAGAGTAGAGGCAGGGCCCACTCCAAGTGGTGCAAGTAGGGAGCTGCACTGCAGTTGGAACCAGGATGGCGGAGAAAGAGTGGATTGGAATCCAGGTCAGGATTTGGTGCCAGGTGGTTGCAAACAGAGCTGAGGACGGAGGAGTTCTGAGAAGACGAGGAGACAAAAGGTGAGTGGAGGCACTCATAACACAGGAGGCTCAATAGAAGAATGTTCAAAGTTCAGCACAATTGCTCAGTTCAGGAATCTTCAGAGGTCAGAGGTCAGCAATACAATTAAGCAGTAGCACGACTATTACACTATTACATAGTTTTGCTGGAACTGAGCTTCAGGAATGACTTGAATGTTCTTATTAGGTCAGCACACAGTTCAGTACAGTTCAGGAATAAACAGAATGAAGTTTTCAGGCAGGTACTCGATGAGAACGGAATCTCAGGAGCACAGGAACTTAGCTGACTGAAGCAGAGATAACTTTTCAGTTCGCTGATTCACGGTTACTGAAGCTAACATTTTGGTTAGCTGTGCCCACCACTGAACACAACATATACATAGGTAAATCACTGGCCTTATTCTTTACTTGTGAGATTATCACAAATGGTTACTCAGACTATTGGGAGATACAAGGTACTAATAACTACATGATTCAAAAGTGTGCATATAAAACATCTCTTCAAAATTCTGACACAATGCCTCGATCAGTTTTGGCCTGGCACCTCGGCACCTTGCACAGCTTTATTTATCCTTTTATCGCTTGTGTAATTTGGTCAGAAAGTGAAGCCATAGTTGTAACATGATTGAGCCACCACAGATACAGACCTCTTGTCATCAAACTATTGCACAACATAAAACATTCTTTTAATAAAGAGAGAGTAAGCAAAAACAGAACATTAGACATTTACAGTGCCTGTAAAAACGTATTCACTACTCCCTGAAAATAATCAGTTTTCTTGTTTCTTTTTTAAGTAATACATACTTATTTTCCCAAGTATTGTTATTGTTAAAATACATATCTGCTGTGAGTTTTAACAATATTTCTGACATTTTTTCTGCTAATATTAAAAATAAATAAATTAAAAATGTTTACCTTTTGCATAAGCATTGCTGCTCATTACTAATTTGCCAAAAATCCAAGAACCGATCACAACTGCTTATCCAGCGTGGGGACAGATTTATATGATTCATCAGCAATGAAGGCAGCTGCATTGTCTGTAGTTAAACTGTGGATGTGCAGTTTCCTTTGAGCTGACTAAATAACTGCAATTAAACCATCATTTACATGAATGATACGTCAATCACTCAACCAGAACATACATCTTGATGGATGTGGGTCTGGTTCCCAGGCAACTGGACCCACAAAAAAAGTGGAAATTGTATCACACCATCCAGATACTTTACAGAAATGGTTGACCCCCACCCCCGTGCCCCAAACCAAATGTCAAAGGGACATATTAAAGGAGAGAAGCCTCCAGAATTAACCAATTACCCCTTTATTCAGAGAGAGCGACATGACGAGTCGAAAAAAAAAAATGTCACTTAACTCATTGTGCCATCTTGGTTCTAAAATAGTGTTTGCTGTTACAACCCAATTCCAATGAAGTTGGGACGTTGTATAGTAGAGAAGCTTGAATCTTCGACTGGACAGGGTTGCTTGACGTGAGGACGTTTCGCTCCAAATCGCAGAAGCTTCCTCAGCTAAAATTCTTGCTCAAGAAGTCTGACTTCTGTCGAGTCAGACAGAAGTCAGACCTCACGTCAAGCAACCCAGTCCAGTCGAAGATTCAAGCTTCTCTACTATGGAAACCACCTGGACAACTGAGAGCCTACACAGAAACGTTGGGACGTTGTGTAAAATGCAAATAAAAACAGAATACAATGATTTGCAAATCCTCTTCAACCTATATTTATTTGAATACATCACAAAGACAAGATATTTAATGTTCAAACTGATAAACTTTATTGTTTTTGTTGCCAATATTTGCTCATTTTGAAATGGATGCCTGCAGCACGTTTCAAAAAAGCTGGCCCACAGCTCCAGGAGTGATGTTGAACCAGTCTGGAGTAGCGTGGATGCGGGTCACTGCACCATGTTACAGCACATATTGTTGCAGGGCATATATTGTCACCATGACGATATATGCCGACGTTCATGGCCCCATTGCGGCACATATTGTCACCAGGGACAATATGTGCCAGGTCCATACAATCCACTCCACCAGAGACAATATGTGCCGTGAACATTGGTACATATTGTCACCAATATGCCGCAATAGTTGTGTGTGTGTGTGAGCGAGAGACAGCTAGAAAGAAAGACAGAGAGAGACAAGTCATTATAATTTTGTATTTTATTAATTTGTGTGTATAGATGGCTTTATATACATTTTTAAGTATTTCTGTGTTTGTTTTTTTTGTCTTTGTTGTTTGTTTTTCTGTGTTGTCATGGGGACCACAATGGAAATAAGTCTGTGCTTTTTTGTGCCATCATATGTATGTTGTCATTGTTATTTCATATCATGTATTTTGCCAAATCAATCAAAGAGAGAAAGAAAGCGAGAGATACTTGCTCGAATTAGATCCACGTACCAAGTGCATAAAAGCTGGTTGAATTTGCATATAAATTTGTGGATCAGCGCAAGAACTGACGGCGCAGCGTACATCCACCTCATTGTTCCGCCGGCAGCAGCCCAAATCACCCTCATGTGCACCTACATGACAATATAATATCATGCACACTTGATTTGGCACTTTATGTCTATAGGTGTTTTCTTTTGCTTTTTGTGAACAAACCAAAGAAATTTCTGAGATTATTCCAACATCATTACACTACAACAGCACGAAACTCAGCATTTTGAAGCTCATAATCCAACCCAACCACTCACTTATGGTGTCATGTTGTTTCATAATTTGTGCCACATCCTGCAAAATGGTTTAATTTCATGCCTCATGAAGGCAACAAGGAGAACTTTGTCACAACTGATACTACAAACCCCAGCTGACAAGATCAATATTGCAGCAGGAGGGTGGAGCAGTCTAGAAAGGGTAGAGTCTTCAGACCCTAGCCTGGATGTCGAGAGCCTGGAAAGATGCCATGAAGAAGCGGACACAAGAACAATTCTTTACTGTGTTAGAACCACGGCAACCAGTATCATGTCTGCTGGAGGCACTGACATCCTCATCATGTTGATTGCATACTTTCATCTGATGGCCTGTTACAAGATCTGGATGACGGCTGGGACACCCCAGCAGTGGGACACAACAGTTCTTCAACAGAGTGGACCATAGCGCTTGCCCTGCCACGCCATTCAGTGGCAGCGCCAGAAAAGTTTTGTTGGGGGGGGGGAGTTGGGGGAAAGGTTGGAGGGGCTCCACAAAATGTCGTCGAAATTAACAATATATAGTAAATTGCTTTATAAATATCAAGGTATATGTTTTAGTCACCCGTGCTCCTCTAAAATGTGGTATCAATGCACACACACATCACTTAGAATGATT